>NC_134354.1:455989942-456290851 GCF_048569485.1 Anomaloglossus baeobatrachus
TTATTGCTTGAATCAATATTGCAATGAGGCTAAAGTGTCAGAGGCTTGAGGAAGCTCTTACTGAGCCTCTGTCACTCCAGATCTATTCCCCATCCAGAGCGGTCTCCTCCTGCTTAACTGACAGCTCTTTTGCTTGACAGCAAAGGAGCAGTCAGAAAAGTAAAGTAGAAGGCAGTGTTGGATAGGGAATAGAGCCGGAGTCACAGAAGCCCAAAAAGAGCTTCCACAAGCCTAAAGCACTTTAGCCTCATTTGTATATTGATTCAAACAACAATTTCTTGATGACAGAGGAATGGACTCGTTGACTAAAGGTGTGGATGGACTGGTCTTTGTAAAAGCTACATGTCTTGGGAATGAAGTCTTCCTGATAGGTTCCTTCTAAAATTAGAGTCACTCATTGTATCAACTTTGACTGTAAAAAATGGTGTATATAAATAGTATATATTGTTCTATATACTATATTCTATATATAATATAATGTTAGGTAGGCATACATTAAAAAAGTGGAACTCTGGCTCTATAATTAGTCTGGAGATTTCTATACTGTTGTTTTCACCAGGGATCATCACAAGAAAGTTGATATTTAAAGGAGTATTCTCAATTTTGAAAATTATCCTCTATCATAAATATACAAGATACAGTAACTGTCAAATCACTGAGGGTATAACTCTCACCAATTCCAAAACGTGGGGCTCTGAAGAGCCTCATATGAATGGAGTGGTGGTTGATCACACACACACTACTGCAGCATTCATTAGACTCACTAGATAGGGTATACCTTCCAAACTTTTTTCTGGATGAATGCTGAGGTTATGGCCTTCAATGTAGTCACCAATTGATAGTGAGAAAACATAGTGATGAAAACACAGGAGGGTAGTCAAATAGCTTTCTTGTGTCAGAACCAAGGGGTTAGTGACAAGTGACAAATCCATAAGAGAAGGCAGAGTCAAGGCCGAGCCAGAAGTCAAACTGGAGAACCGAAGGAGAGGTTATGGACCCAATGGTGAGGTGAGAAGCTAGTCCAAAGTCAAGAAACTGTGTGAACTACAAGAAAAATTATGAGAATACTATACAAATACATACTTTAAGAAGGAACTGATAATAAGGAAAGTACCTAGAGATTCTTGCTTCCTTTAAAGCGGGCTTTACACGCTGCGACATCGCTAATGCGGAGTCGTTGGGGTCACGGATTTTGTGACGCACATCCGGCCGCATTAGCGATGCCGTTGCGTGTGACACCGATAAGCGATTTTGCATCGTTGCAAAACCGTGCAAAATCGCTAATCGGCGACACGGGGGTCCATTCTCAATTATCGTTACTGCAGCAGTAATGAAGTTGTTCCTCGTTCCTGCGGCAGCACAGATCGCTGCGTGTGACGCCGCAGGAGCGAGGAAGCTCTCCCTACCTGCCTCCCGGCCGCTATGAGGAAGGAAGGAGGTGGGCGGGATGTTACGTCCCGCTCATCTCCGCCCCTTCGCTGCTATTGGGCGGCGGTTTAGTGACGCTTCAGTGACGTCGCTGTGACGCCGCACGGACCGCCCCCTTAGAAAGGAGGCGGTTCGCCCGTCACAGCGACGTCGCCGGACAGGTAAGTATGTGTGACGGCTGTTGTGCGGCACGGGCAGCGATTTGCCCGTGTCGCGCAACAGATGGGGGCGGGTACCCACACTAGCGATATCGGGACCGATATCGCAGTGTGTAAAGTAGCCTTTAATATGCAATTCATTTTCTGTGACAACTGTATGCTCAGGCCAGTAATGTTATTGCTACGTGAATTTCCATATGTTGCCATACAAAGTGGAACAGTGGTTAAGTGTAAAGGCCACTTTACACATAACAAAATCGCTAACTAGATGTCGGGGTCACTGAATTCGTGATGCACATCCGGCCTCGTTAGCGATGTTGTTGCGTGTGAAACACAGGAACGACCGTTAACGATCAAAAATACTCACCATATCGTTGATCGTTGACACGTCGTTCTAATCTCAAATATAGTTGCTGCTGCAGGTACGATGTTGTTCGTCGTTCCTGCGGCAGCACACATCGCTATGTGTGACACCGCAGGAACGAGGAACAACATTGTACCTGCGGCCGCCGCCAATGAGGAAGGAAGGAGGTGGGCGTGATGTTACGGCCGCTCATCTCCGCCCCTCCGCTTCTATTGGGTGGTCGCTTAATGACGCCGCTGTGACGCCGCACGAACCTCCACCTTAGAAAGGAGGCGGTTCGCCGGCCACAGCGACGTCGCTAGGCAGGTAAGTATGTGTGACGGGTGTTAGCGATGTTGTGTGCCACGGGCACCGATTTGCCCGTGACGCACAACCGACGGGGGCGGGTGCTTTCACCAGCGACATCGCTAGCGATGACGCTGTGTGTAAAGTGGCCTTAAGAGACGTATAAGGCTATGTTCACACAAGGCATTTTTGGTGCTTTTTTTTGCAACAAAACCTGATCTCTTGGCAGTAAACAGCATGCATTTTTCACAGCATTTTTGGTGTGCATTATGTTTAAATAAAGTTAGTTCATTGATTAAAAATGCTACAAAAAATGCAGTAAAAACGCAGCTGCATGTTTTCACTCTTCATTGCTTTCAAGGGTGAAAAAGATCTGCAAAAAAAACTGACATGCTGCTTTTTTCAAAAACGTAGTAAATAAAAGCAAACGTGGGTGTGTGTGCATGAAATTTTTGTAATCTCATAGGCTTTGCTGGTACTGTAAAAATCAGTTTTTTATTAGCATGGATTTGCATAAAAGCAATGAAAAAAAAATTGCACCAAAAACGCCCTGTGTAAACATAGCCTAGGTATTCACATTTGTTACGTTTTTAGCTAATAGGGAGGACGGAGACTAAAGGGTAATTTACATGCTGCGACATCGCTACCAATATATCGTCGGGGTCACATCGTTGGTGACACACATCCGGCGCCGGTAGCGACATCGCAGCGTGTGACACCAATGAGCGACGATCAACGATCGCAAAATCGTTCCGAAACGGTGATCGTTGACACGTTGTTCATTTCCTTAATATCACTGCTACCACAGGTACCATGTTGTTCTTTGTTCTTGCGGCACCACACATCGCTATGTGTGACACCGCAGGAGTGACGAACATCTCCTTACCTGCGTCCACCGGCAATGAGGAAGGAAGGAGATGGACGGGATGTTACATCCTGCTCATCTCCGCCCCTATGATTCTATTGGCCGGCCACTTAGTGATGCCGCAGTGACGTCGCTATGATGCCAAACACACCTCCCTCTTGAAGGAGGGATTGTTCGGCGGTCACAGCGATGTCGCTGACCAGGTATGTGCATGTGACCCTGCCGTAGCGATAATGTTTGCCACGGCAGAGATCACCACATATCGCTGGAATGACGGGGGCGGGTGCTATCGTGCTTAACATCGCTAGCAATCGCTAGCGATGTCGCAACGTGTAAAGCACCCTTAACTCTAGTGCCACCTATTGGAAGTAGCAATCCTAAAACAAAAAATCAATAGTGACCCTTTAAGGAGCCTTTTCATATGACCTAGGATTTATGCCAGATCAGAACCTCAATTTGCAGACACAATGTTTTGCAGTGATTGCGCCTTGTCAGAGCAAAGTATGATCTGACCTGATCTGGCTGTATGAGCAGCTTAATAAGTAGAAATGTAAACCAAACTCATGTCATAATAATGAATTCCATCAAAACTTCCTCCATATTCCTGTCCTGCCTCATACTGCAACTGAAATGGCAAAAAGTAAAAATCTGGACTCTTTCACATGGTCATCACTTCTGTTTCTCAGCCTTCAAAAATTGTTTCTTTTGGGACCTTGCATCTATATTTGCTTGTATGTAAATGTTTTTTTCTGTTCCATATTTCCTTCTTTTGTCTGTATTGTCTGAGATCAGATAATTCTTGTAAGTATGCCATTTTATCACTGAAAGGAGTACCTATTTGGATTGCAGATATAATACTAAAACCCGGCCGCCGTGCCTGCAGCTAACCAAACAAGATGCGACTAGCACTTCAGTTGCCATAATTGTGCAAATATAGTCCTCATATAGTCTTGGTTCACTTGAGACCAGTCTTCGAGCAATTGTCTATAGACGCAAAATAGTAATTAATGTTTAGCATGGAAAGTCATTGTAATTCACTGATGCATGTCTGAAAGCAGAGTCTCCTGAGTGCTTTTCATTACATTAGATTCACACCCACATAATAATACAAAACCATCAGACTTTTCTTCTTTCTTTTTTTTTAACCAAATATCACTATATTACTGAATTCATAAACAACATTAGAATGAAAGCGTTTTAATACCTGGATGTCCTCCTCTTATTTGTGCTATCTGTCATAAAATAATTAAAGGTATTAGAAAGAAAGTCTATTAAACTCTTCAGCCGCTAATTCCCCAGCCACGTTTAAGCCTCTTCCTTATTCAAGTTATTCATGTATTGTTTCGTCAAATCAGAGATGGGAAAATAGTACAAGTTCAAGGTGATGAGTTATCTAATCATTTTTGAAGTGTCATTGAAATATGATTTTATAACCTCTTCCAGTTTCTATTCAAATTAATGAGAGAAAAAAAAAGTCAGGGAAAATTGCGGCTGCCGCGTGTTGCATTACTGATTTTTTTTCACTTCAAAATGAATTTAGAATCGACAACTAAATGAATTCAAATAAAAATGACTTTGTTCTTAAACAAGCGCTTGTACCACATCCAGCCTCCTGACGCGAATCTTAATATTCACATGAAACTATGGGATTTGCATGGCACACTTTTTAGTAATATGATTAAGATGTGAAAATTTGCAAGGCACGGGGAAGGAGTGAAATTTTTTGTATTCTTTCAGTGCAAAATGATAAACAAGTTCATATCAGGTAAAGCGGTATAGTCTACAGAAGCAACTAGAAAGAAGGCATAAAGTGACCAAAGTTAAACCAGTCTGGGCAAAAGGAATGTAAAAAATGGTCAAAAGCAGATAAAAAGAGAATGAGCCTACTATATAGTATTGGGCGTAGAGAAATGGCCAACAGTGTTGGCACTCTTAAAAATTTTTCCAGAAAGTGATGCATTTCTCCAAGAAAAATATTGCAATTACTTATGTGTTGTTATCCACATGTTTATTTCCTTTGTGTGTATTGGAGCAGCACAAAAAAACCCTGAAGATAAAAAGCATATTGGACATAATTTTATAGAAAATCCCCAAAATGGACAAACAAAATTTTTGGCACCTTTCCAAAACTAAGGGTAAACAATTTGTTTCAAGCATGTGATGCTCATTCAAGTTCACCTGTGGCAAGTAACAGGTGTGGGCAATATGAAAGTCACACTTAAAACCAGATAAAAAATTGAGAAGTTGACTTATTCTTTGCATTGTGTCTATGTGTGCCACACTAAGCATGGAGAATAGAAAAAGGAGTACAGAACTGTCTGAGAACTTGAAAACCAAAATTGTTGAAAAATAACAATAACCTCAAGGCTAAAAATCCATCTCTAGAGATCTTGATGTTCCTTTGTTTATGATGCTCAACATAATTAAGTATTTTACTACCCATGCCACTGTAGCTAATGTCTCTGAACATGGGCGGCAGAAAACAATTGATGAAAGGTTGCAATGCAGGGCAGTTTGCATGGTGTATAAGCAGCTCCAATCATGTTGCAAAGAAATTCAAGCTATCCTGCAAGTTCATGGTGCATCAATGTCAATGCAAACTATTGGTCAACATTTGAATGAAATGAAAGGTTATGACAGGAGACCCAGAAGGACTACACTGCAGACAAAGAGACATCTCCGAACTACTCTCCCACTACACTCCAACACGTCACCTCCGGTCCTCCCAAGATCTCCTCCTCTCCTCCGCTCTCATTCGCTCCTCACGCAACCGACTCCAAGACTTCTCCCGAGCATCCCCAGTCTCCTGGAACTCGCTGCCTCAACACGTCAGACTATCCCCTACCCTTGCAAACTTCAAACGGAACCTGAAAACGCACCTGTTCAGAAATGCCTACAATCTACAATGAACTCGCTGCCGCCCGACCACCGTGCGGAGCTGCCGCCCGACCACCGTGCGGAGCTGCCGCCCGACCACCGTGCGGAGCTGCCGCCCGACCACCGTGCGGAGCTGCCGCCCGACCACCGTGCGGAGCTGCCGCCCGACCACCGTGCGGAGCTGCCGCCCGACCACCGTGCGGAGCTGCCGCCCGACCACCGTGCGGAGCTGCCGCCCGACTACCGTGCGGAGCCGCCGCCTGACCTACACCCCACCTATTGTCTCCTCCCCATAATCCTATAGAATGTAAGCCCGCAAGGGTAGGGCCCTCTTCCCTCTGTACTAGTCTGTCTACTGTAACTTGTATACGTATTTTGTATGTAACCCCCCTTCTCATGTACAGCACCATGGAATTAATGGTGCTCTATAAATAAATAATAATAATAATAATAAAAAAGCTTGACTGCAGTTTGCCAAAGTTTATCTGAGTAAGCCAAGATCCTTCTAGGAAAGCATCTTGTGGACAACATAGAGTTTTTTGTTAAAGCACATGATTCTACTATTTACCGAAAAGAGAATGAGGCCTTCAAAGAAAAGAACATAGTATCTACAGTTAAGTATATTCGAAGTTCAAAGATGTATTGGGACTGTTTTGTTGCCTCTTGTACTGGGTGCCTTGACTGTCTGAAAACTGGGTTTGTTTTCAAGGTCATGGGTCTTCCAGCAGACCAATGACTGCAAACATACTTCAAGAAGCTCCCAAAAATTGGAGGAAACAAAGTGCAGGAGAGTTCTGAAGTGGTCAGTAATGGGTTCGGATCTAAATCCCATTGAACACCTGTGAAGAGATCTTAAAAATGCTGTTTGTAGAATGCACCTTACAAATATAAGAGACCTGGAGCAGACTGCAAAAGAAGATTGGTTCAAAACTCCAGTTGAGAGGTGTAAGAAGCTTGTTAATGGTTATAGCAAGCAACTGATTGCAGTTATTTATTCCAAAGGGTGTTCAACTAAATATTAAGTTGAGGGTGCCAGCTATTTTCCCCAGACCATTTTAGGAGTTTTGTGTGAAATTATGTCCAATTTGCCTTTTTTTCTGTTTTTTTTTTTTGTGTTGTTCCAATACACACAAAGGATATAAACATGTGTAATTGCAACAATTTTCTGGGTGAAATACTTCATTTTCTGAAATAATTTCAAGGATGCCAACACTTTTGGCCATGACTGTAACTATAAAGGGCAATAACGTAATATCTCCTAATGTTAAAGCTTGGACCGTTCATAAATTTGAATGGTTCATAAATTTGAATGCTGCACCATTCAAATTTATGAACGGTCCAAGCTTTAACATTAGAAGATTTTACATTATTGCCCTTTGTAGTTACAGTCATGGCCAAAAGTGTTGGCAAGCTTGAAATTATTTTTAGTGTTGGCTATTTTTTAGTGTTGGCTTTCTTGGTCAGGAATGAATCTGTTTTGCCAAAGAGGTCATAGCTCTACATTATAGACATTAAAGTGATTACCCTCTCCTTCTTGTACAAAAAAGCAACAGATACTCACCTCTTGCACAGGTGCAGTTCCGATGACGTTATCACCACTCACCAGGTCTCACGGGGCCGGCGTTTCAGTGTTATACCACATGAGCTCTGCAGTCAATCAACGGCTTCTATTGGACTGCTGTGTTCTCATTTCCTTTGGACAAAAATGAGGTCTAAAAGGCCAAAACGGACTCACAAGTATCCCCAAACCCCTATTAAAATATAAGTTTATTAATTAATTCTAAAAATCCCATGGACACACAAACAAATAAAACAATGGGGTCAGGTGAACCCTCACTAGGTTGATGCTGAGATAAAGGGATGGGGGAGGGGGGGAGAGGCCATGGTAACCCTGGATAGAAATGGTGTCTCTACCTATCAACAGAGGGTATGACACCTTAAGTTACCGGGCGCCCTTGTTCCACGTCGACTGTCCCTTTCCCTCACCCTAAATAGGGAAGATGACTCAGGAGGGAAAGGGGGGAGGAGAGGGGAAACCGACCCAAAATAGTTAGGGTCTAACAGGATATACTGTATACATATATATATCAATTCCAATTTCTGACCCAAAATAATATGATATACAACCACTAAAGGAATGGTAAAAAAACAATATCTTGCACGATTTAGCTCATGTAATACCTAATAATTTGTCACACTGTAATATGTCACAAAAAGAGTCACCATAATCCTTATACAATCATAACAGGACTAAATAATCGGCAGAAAAATTTGCTACCACCCACTAATACTATTGTCCTAATATGGGTGCCAATAGCCCCAGTCACAGATAATGCCAAAAGATAACATAGGACAAAACAGGGAAAAATAAAAGATACTCAACTTCCCTGGAAAGAGCAGGTCTTCATCCCTGCCTGGTCTCTATGCGTTTCTCCTTTCCCATTAAAGGTTTTGGAATTGACATATATATGTATACAGTGTATCCTGTTAGACCCTAACTATTTTGGGACGGTTTCCCCTCTCCTCCCCCTTTTCCCTCCTGAGTTATCTTCCCTAATTAGGGTGAGGGAAAGGGACAGTCGACGTGGAACGGGGGCGCCCGGTAACTTAAGGTGTCATACTCTCCGTTGATAGGTAGGGACACCATTTCTATCCAGGGTTACCAGGGCCTCTTCCCCCCCTCCCCCATCCCTTCATCTCAGCATCAACCTATTGAGGGTTTACCGGACCCCATTGTTTTGTTATTTATTTGTGTGTCCATGGGATTTTTAGAATTAATAAACTTATATTTTAATAAGGGTTTGAGGATACTTGTAAGTCCATTTTTACACTCTATCCATACCTATAGAATTTTTCTTGTTAAACTGCTAAAAGGCCAAAACCAAACCCTGGTTTGATGCAAGGTTCACGTGGCATAACAATGTCCTGCGAGACCAGGCTCTGACAACACGGGAACTTTGCCAGTATGGGAGTTAATGACTTAATATTTTTATTTTACTTAATTTCAAAAGGGGTTGTTCAGGTAGTGGTCAACCCCTTTAAAAACTTGAAGATTGAACCTTCACTGAAGAGAAATGGATGGGATATCTAATTTTTTGCAATTAATTTCTATGGTAAAAAGTCATTAAATGTGTTATCCCATGAACAATATTTCTTCTTTCTTCTTCTTTAATGGCTTTCAACTCAATCTAGAGTCATAGTTACTTGATGGATGAAATCTCTGCAGGAGGATCGATCTTGATAGGTCCACCAGGGTCTTCTCTGCCGTTATCTTGAAAGTATTCCTTTCGCCTTTTTCCTTCTCTCTTTCTGATCATGATGTCCTTCTCCATGAACAACATATTTTCTGAAATTAATGTACTACAGTTGCAATTCCTACTGCTCACAAGAAAAGCCGCCCTAAAGTCTTCTGTGTGAATGGAGGGGTAGTGCATATATGCAACCACTGCTCCTTTCATTGTCCATAGTAGTGGCTGCACATAATCGCTGCTACTTTATGTCGTTGTTCTCTGGATCAGTGCCATCTTAGAAGCAGGATCAGCAAACATACATACATGATCTATCCTATGTATAATTTAGTATATAGGACCATCCCTTTAATGATCAAATCGATAAACTATGTTATCCTAGTCCTGTATATATTACTCAATACATAATCATTTCTGCCAATTACATGCTAATGAGGTCTTTTCTAAATCACTGCTTCAATGCCCTTTAACGACTTTCAGGTTGGATATGATGATTCAGCTATAAAATTAAAATTGATCCAAAAATACCCTTAGCTTAAATAATTGTTTTGTTCAGAATATAATCTTATTAATGTGGACCTTATAGGGCCATTCATGGGGAATGAGCTGTCAGAATAGTATATGTTCCTTCTCTACTCAAGCATAGAATCTTCTCTGAGATCTACTATGTACTCAGAATAACATTGTAAGTCCTTATTATTAAGTGGCTCGCTATGTATTCAAATGCACCCCGTAAAATGATGATGTGTTGGTGCCATAGATGAAGGTGATTGTGTCATTCCCTGGTTTATGCATCAGACATTGAGAATACAGAATCTGAATGTTCTGTAAATTATTGGCAATGTCACCTACTACTTTCATAGTCAGTAAGGTTTTGGTAAGTTTTATGTGGAATGAAATGAGCCATAGAAATTGCAATATTCTTTGTCATAACCTACAAACCCGTTCTTGTATTATTCAGCTGCATCACAAAAGTGAAGCAACTACTGCTCGGAGCATTTGAAAAAACAGGTATCGTGATGGTTGAGCCGCATACGATAAAAGGGATGTCCAGATTTTTTTAGGTCATTTTTTTACTTAAATGCATGTATTTGGAACTAAAATATATTTTGCAATTGTGTTTCATTAAAAATGTTGCACTTTTGGAGTTTGACTTTATGTAGTCTTTGATCATAAATCAGCTGAAAAAGACAATGACAGTGAGTGAAGAAGCAATAGACAGTGTAAGGGTAAGTTCACACAGTGCGTTTTTCGCTGCATTTTTGCATGTTTTTCGGGTGCGTTTTTGGTCTCAAAACTGCATGATTTTGCTTCCTCAGCAAAGTCTATGAGTTTTAATTTATGCTGTCCGCACACAACTTTTTTTTTAAGCTGCGTTTTTTAGCTTAAAAAAATGGACATGTCAATTCTTTCCTGCGTTTTTCCGCGTTTTCGCCCATGCAATGCATTGGAAAAACGCAGAAAAAAATGCAGAGATCAAAAACACAGCAAAACGCAGCCAAAACGCACCAAATCGCGGTAAAAATGCATGCGTTTTTTGCCGCGGTGCGTTTTTGTGCGTTTTTAGTTGCCAAAAACGCACAAAAATGCAGTGTCATAAAAATGCAGCGTGTGAACATAGCCAAACACCGGCTATAGAAAGCAAACTGCAAAATTGTGAATGAAACCCAATTGAAAAAATAATTTTAACCTCAAATACAGGCATTCAAGGGTAAAAAAACCCAATCCCCATAAGACGGACAACCCCTAATTGCTTCCCGTATTCATTGTCACCATTGATAACAAGAAAACAGATTTATTATACCATTCGTGTTCTTTAATTAGAACTGAAATATCTTTTATGATTTCATCACATATTCAGAATATTCACAGTGGGAATCTAATGGGCTTAACCTACTAGTATTAAAATGTTGCAAATCATGTGTTTGATAATTTCCAATGAGAAACATTATATACCAACAGCTACATAAAGTCATTCTTGTTATATAGCAAACAGTTTAATGTAGATAAACACGTCTGTCAGGCTATATAAAACCAAAGCCCCGAGTCCATTGTCTGGTCACTTGGTTCCATTAAGGCACCAGAGGCAGAGTGCAACTGCTAATTCCACTCCCACTATAGCTCTCTCTCTTTCTCTCTCTCTCTCTCTCTCTCTCTCCTCTCTCTCTCTCTCTCTCCTCTCTCTCTCTCTCTCTCTCTCTCTCTCTCTCCTCTCTTTCTCTCTCTCCTCTCTCTCTCTCTCATCTCTCTCTCTATCTCTCTCTCCTCTCTCTCTCTCTCCTCTCTCTCTCTCTCTCCTCTCTCTCTCTCTCTCTCTCTCTCCTCTCTCTCTCTCTCTCTCTCTCTCCTCTCTCTCTCTCTCTCACTCCTCTCTCTCTCTTCTCTCTCTCTCGTCTCTCTCTCTCTCCTCTCTCTCTCTCTCTCCTCTCTCTCCTCTCCCTCTCTCTCTCCTCTCCTCTCTCTCTCTCTCTCTCTATATATATATATATATATATATATATATATATATATATAATGTGTGTGTACCTTTATTGCCATGTATGGATTCCAGTTCTCCAAATTCTTCACCCATGTTTTGAATTGCATGGAAGTAAAGCCGCTGTGCCTCTTTCTGTCCAGCAATCCAAAGCATGTCATTGCAATGTATCTGTATAGTAACAAATTCCCTTTGACATTCAAATTCAAACCATAGTGATCAATGAGATATCGGTCTATTCAACATAATGATGTCATTATGGGTTCAACATTCAGTGTTGACTAATTCATTAATATACCTTGGCAAGAGCTTTGTTTTTGTGATTACTTCAAATCCCTTCATTGAATTACTGTATTTTTCGGATTATAAGACTCAATTTTCTTCCCTAAAATTTGGGAGGAAAATGAGGGGTGCATCTTATAATCCAAATGTAGCTTACTGGGGATGGTGGAGCAATGCCGTGGGCGCTGTGCTGGAGCTTCTGGCTGAGGGAGCATTGCTGTGCTGCGACTGTGGGCACTGTGCTGGGGTTCCGGGTGCTGTGCTGGAGCTGCGTGTGATGTGCTGGAGCTGTGCATGATGTGCTGTGCATGATGTGCTGTGGCTGCGGGCCAATGAGCTCCATCTGCGCAAATGCTGACTCCAAATGCCATTATTTTGAAGTCGGCACTGCCGTCATTTTCAGGACGGCGGCCACAGCGCTGCTCCAGCACATCACCCACAGCTGCAGCACCGTGCCCGCAGCCCCAGCACAGTCCCCTCAGCATCACCCTATTCCACCACCGGCCCTGCTGCATGTGACTCCGCTCCACCACCGCTACAGCCCACTTCTGGTAAAACACCACCGGATTGTAAGACAGAGCCCATTTTTTGTTACCTTTCTTTTCCTCTAAATTTGGGGGGTGTCTTATAATCTGGGGTGTCTTATAAACCGAAAAATACGGTAAATATCAAAATTCAGAATGCCAGCATTAACCACTTAAAATTGTACAGGAGTTTACAGCATACTGTTCATACAGTACATTAAATTGAAAAATAAAACCATACACAAATAAGCTCATAAAGTACACACATAGAGTTGTGGCGAGTGACTGCTACCTTCAATGGTCCACTGTGTATCCCAAGGATCATAGCTGGGTTAGCTATTGTTCAACGTGCTTATTTGGACATCCACTATCCAGATGAAGTTCAATGTGGATAAAAGTAAAGTTATACCCATGGGCAGTAATAAGCTGCATATACCATATGCAAAGCAAGAGAAATGGAGTAATTGTGCAAACATAAACAATTTTATTAAGAAAATCACAGAGATACGTGGGACAAATAAAAACAACCAAGGAGAGTAGAAAAACAGAGGGGGTAATGGCTCATATATAAAATACAGGTCCCCTAATAATCAGCAGTAAAAGTATGCATGCCAAAGCCCAATATTCCCAACAAAGTAACAAAAGTATAAGTACAGTAAATGTAGGGAAAAATTCCCATATAAAACATCACATGTTGGAACTCAGTACAGGGTAAGTATATAAGTAATCGTTATCAAGGCACCATAATCACCTAAGTGCAAGTGCAAATAAATATGAGTAAGGATTGCTCCTAGGCCATCAAGAGCCCTACAGGGTAGGATCACAGGATATCTGACGTACGTTTCTTTGAAGAAATTAGCGCTTCTTCAGGGAAGAGATCCTTGATAACTATTACTTATATACTTACTTATATACCTTATTCCAATTATAGCTATAGCAGATTTATATATTTTTTTTTAGGTTTGGCTACTATCACACTAAAATTGTTTTTTTTGTTTTTTTTTTTACAAAATGTCAACAGAATCATGTGATGGCATGTTTTTTGCAATATGTGTTGCAGTTTTTATTGGTACCATTTTGGGCCACATAATATTTTTGAGCTCCTTCTTTTCCATTTTTTCTGAGGCAGAATCAAGAAGAAACTGAAATTCAGGATTTATTTTTTTACACCATTCACCGTGCTGTAAAAGTGATAAAACAGCTTTATTCTTTGGCTCAGTATGATTACAGCAATACTACATTTATAATGTTTTTTTGTTATATTTTGCTGCTTTTACACCATAAAAACAATTTTATAGAAAAAAAGAATTGTTTTTGCATCGCTGTATTCTTGGAGCTGTAGCTTTTATATTTCTCCTCTGACGGAAGTGTTTGGCAGCTTGTTTTTGGGGGACAAATTGACAATTTCAACTATACCATTTCTATTTACATGAGACTTTTTGATTGCGTTTTATTCCACTTTATTGGGTAGTATGATAAAAAAGCATAGTTATTTGCCTCTCTTTTTACTGTGTTCACTGAAGGGGTTAATTAGTGTTTGAGAATTATAGATTGGATCGTTCTGGATGCGGCAATACTAAATATGTGTACTTTTTTTTTGTTTATTCAATTTTTTATATAAATATACATATTTTTGAGGATCATAATTTTGTGATTATTTAAAATATTTTTACAATTTGTTATTAGTTTTTTATTAATCCCTCTCTGGGACATTAACTTTTGTTACACTGATTGCTGGTGTAATCCATTGTAATAGTTTTTCCTTGCGTAATTTCTTATTATTACACCACTAAATGTATTTACATCTATGGTTTGATTTCTTTACCTGTGTGGATTGGATGGGTTGTGACAGACATCTGGTAAAAAATTCATGTAAAAAATGAACACATTTAGAAATATATTTACTTAAAAATACTTTTTTTTCACATGATGTATGTCTAAGTAACTGATTTGGGGGTCAGGATTAGAAAAATGGAGCTTTGACTTTTATGTAAAAGTATGTTGCCACAAAGAGACATTTCTATTTTTTGGTGTTTCTACAACAATATTAGTTCCTCAGTAGAATCTGGGAATATCTGCAGAGGAGACTGTATATGCAGTAGGATCCTTAATGTCCAAAGAATACATTTTTGATGGGGTTGTCTATTTTGACGACTTGTCCAAAGCATGAGTCATCATTATCAGTTTAGTGGGAGTCCGTCACCCAGCACCTCCACCGATCAGTTGTTAGAAGCTCCAGCAGGGGTCAGTTACGAGGTATCGAGATGCCCTGAGCAGCGTCCTTCACTGTGTAGTGGTCATTGACGAGTACAAATGAATATGAGCGATTCTGCAGTAAATATTAATTTAATTAGGAAGCAATATGTAATATAAATCACTTCTAAGACCTATTCCACCCCTTGAGTGGTTAAATATAGAAAGATGTATCTGCCTTTTTCATCTATTCTTTAAGAATTACCTGTGTAATGAAGCTTAGGGTGTATAAATACCCAACCCCCTCAATTGTACGAAGAATATACCGAATGACTTTCAGATGACACCCACTTCTTTTTCTCTGGGAATACACTATCTGTAAACAAGTGGGTTTCAATTAAGCAAACAATAGCAGGAAGATATTGCTGCACCAAATTAAAGTTCATTTTCTTCCTAGGTTCTTTTCACTTTAACAAAAAAGAAGCACAAAGTAAAAAACAGCTTTTAAAACTCTTTCCCTTATCAGCCCGTATGTCGACTTTGTCAACATGCCAAAGCCTTTAGACCACTCACACAAGAATAGCTCTCCTCGGACGGGTTCATAGAAACTCTGTAAACCCATCTTCAACTAATCCTGTCTAGCTGAGGAGAATAGCACTTTTCTCAGTGATTCTGCTAAAGTAGTCTTACATCAAAGCACCACACCAGCGGTTTTTGTTATTTTACCGCTGGAGTGGTGATTCTATTGTAGGTTTCCTGAACGTTGTTTTTGATGTTGTCTTCACCTCTTATCACCACCCCTCCTGTCTATCTCCAAGTCTGAAGAACTGCTAATAAAGTATGCTCAAACAACCACGGAAATATAACAGCAAGTGGCCTATTATTGCATTAACACAAGATTTGTCTTAAAACACACCAATCACCAGGATTTTCCTATATAACTTAAAACCAGGGCAATACTGGCCCTATCATGCTGATTCTATACATACCTTTAGGTGTCAGCTAGGATGTATAAGTTTTGAAACACAAGCAATTAAAGTTTGTTAAATGAACAGTTTTTTGATTGTTAGCAGCTGCAGCAGCTGATAGCTGTGGTGGGGTTTGATAGAGATTCCCTCCCCCTGCCTGTCTGTTCTCCCCTATCTATTATTTATGCTAATTCCATTATTGAAGTGTTTTACTACTGGGTGTGGCTTTTAATCATGGTGGCTAGAAGGACCTTGTTGACATCATACCCACATGACCAGAAGGGGCAGGGCCTCAGCCAACATAGCTGATACCAGGAAGCAACATTATTTTTTTGTTGGCTGAGGCCTTGTTCCTTCTGGTCACATGGGTATGAGATCAGAAAGGTCCTTCTAGCCACCATGATTTATAGCCACAACCTTCTACAATGGAATTAGCATAAATAATAGTAGATGGAGGACGGACAGGCAGGGGGGGGGCGGGAATGACTATCAAACCCCACCCCAGCTATAAGCTGATCGGCTGCTACTGCTAATCAAAAGCTGTTCATTTTACAAGCTTTATTTGCTTGTGTTTCAAAACCCTTACATCCGATCTCACAACTAAAGGTATGTAGAGAATCAGCCTGATAGTGCCAGTATAGTACTGGCTTTAGGATATGTAGGAAAATCCTGGTGATTGGTGCGCTTTAAAGAATGAAAATGGACAAAATATAACCCGAATAATGCATATAAATTGGTGCATTTGTCGCGGGCGGGGAGGGCGCTGCTCGGGTTACATACAGCCGGACGCCATCTGTCCCCCCTTGGTCTTTTTTCAGCACCTCCTCTTCAGGGGCGGGGCTACGGCTTTCGCGCCTCCACTGCTCGAGAAGACGCTCGAGCGGGAAAATCTTCGCACCCAAGATGGCGGATTCTGAAATTTTGCGGCCGGACACCGCCGCCGGAACACAAGGCGCACTTCTACCAGCCGGTAGAACGGTAAGATCCTGTTCGTGACGCCAAGTTGTCGCGGTCGGGGAGGGCGCTGCGCTCACCATGCTCGGGTCCGGCGCTGCTGCTGCTCGGTGGCTCGAGCGGTGGGCCGGATCTGGGGACTTGAGCGATGCTCCTCGCCCGTGAGTGAAAGGGGCGGTTTGGTTTGGGGATTTGGTCCGTGATGCCACCCACGGTTTGTGGTGAGGTTGGGGCACCACCGCTGCTGGTGATGGGGATCCCGGGAACGATGGCAGGGAGCAGCTGGGATGTTGTTTCCCCCTCCGTGGGTGGGGGTTGGTTGTCCCGGGGCCCGGTGAGGTGAGGTGGGGAGGCACGGATGGTGAGGTGCAGGGTTGCGGGGGCAGCGCGGTGCCGGATGGCACGGTGGTACTCACTCAGCCAAGAATGGATGCAGAGTCTCTGGTAAAACAAACGGCTGGATGGACTTGTCCCGCAGCCGGCTGCTGTGGTTTCTCCCGGACGGTTGGTGGTGGCTGCCTTTCCCTGCACCTTTTGTGTAACTTCGGTCCCGATGGCTTCCCACCGGTAACCCGCTCCCCAGCGTGGATATATGCCAGAGGAGCCCTTTTGCCCGCAGGCTCTGGCCCTGGGAACTCTAGCTGTGGCGGTAGCTGTATTTCCCTTTCGCTGTTTGGACGGTTGCCTTCAATCGGGTCTTGGCTGTTTGGAAACCCCTGGGGTTCCAGTCACTAACGGATTTGACCTGTTTAACGGCGACTCCAAGCCTGGTCGGGGTCCGCAGGCCCTGCCGGTTTGTGCTGGCTTCACTTCGCTCCCTGGTTCGATACCGGTTGGCCACCGCCCGTCGCCGGTCCTATGGTTCCGCGTTGATCTGCCTCTCCTGCAGACGGCCACCACCGTCTGCCAACCTTGATCTTGGTACCCGGGCCACGTACCCGGACACGGTCAGTCTGCTCCTCTACTACCACTTTACTCCTCACTCTTTGACCTCCCTTACTGAACTGCTTCCTTTCCCGCCTCCAGGACTATGAACTCCTCAGCTGGTGGGGCCAACCACCTGGCTCCACCCCACCTGGTGTGGACATCAGCCCCTGGAGGGAGGCAGCAAGGATTTGGTGTCTGGCTGATGTGCCTATCTCGGGGTGTGGGGTGTGTTGTTGCAGTACCTGTGACGACCTGGCTAGTCCAGTGCGCCACATTCCCCCTTGGTTAAATGCAGACCGTCCGCGGGCTGCCCGTCCATCACCGGTTTTATTTTTCTTTTTTAACTGAAAGAGGTAGAAAACATGTAAAAACATTCAACAAGCATTTTTTTTATGGATCTTCCCTTAACGGCAGGCACAGTACTTTTTACATTACTAACGGTAGTCACTTTTATTAAAACAGACGGCTTCCGGTCTCCCACCCAAACAACCTGGCCCTGATGCTGCCCCTAAGAAGTGGGCAGCACCCCTTGACCCCAGTCCAGATCCAGGCTGCCCGAGCGGGAACGAGTACGGTGTTTCGCACCCTACGGTCACTTCAGGGGACCCCACGTCCATGGGGGACCCCTGACCCCTGGAGGATGGCCACCGGTCCAGGTGGTGGCCGGGCCCCAGCCTACTCTGCTGCGGGCCTTTCCTCCAATCTGCCTCTCCAGAGGCGGCAACGGAAACATGCCAACATATTTACATTTCCACTAGTTTGTGGGTGCCCTGCTAGTTCTCAGGCATGTCCATAAGTAGTTCCTTATGCACGGTACAATGGGTCCCTACGGGGACTACTTGCCGGCAACGGCCGGATCAATCACAGTCGACAATCAGGTAATATCTTCAGTTGATTACAGTCATTCATTTAACAGATTAACGGTACTGGTGGTCCCAACGGGGACAACGGTGCAACGGAGGGACCGCTGCCGTCACTGCTCGCTTTCATACTCTTCATCCGGCCCCGGGTGGAAAAACACGGGTACCAGCCCCTCCAGCGCACGGCAGGCACGACGGGGAAGGGCTGCCTGATATCCATTATTTCCGCTCCGTGGGATGTAAGTGGCCTCCATGTCATGCAAGCCGACGACTCCCTCCTCCGAGACAGGCTCTGTGTCAGGCCCGGAGTCACTATCATCCGTTTCTGCGCCAGGCGGGTTGCCGCCAGCTGCCGCAGTCTCTGGGCTCGCCACTCTTTCGGCTGCCGCTGCAGGGGGGCGCAAGCCAGATGGACCTGCAGCGGCGGGGCACGCGGGCAGGGAAGACGGAGGCAGAATGGGGGCCAGGGGCAGACCGGGTCCCTCAGCCGCAACGGCCGGTCCCTCAAGGACATAGGGGCGTGGGTCACTCACCAGCTCCTCCATCATGGCCTCTATCCCGTACACCCGGGCGACCGCAGCTAACTCCTCCACCTCCGCGGTCCACTGCTCCATCAGAAGACATATCTGATTCCGGTAGCGCTGACAGATCCCCGCCGTTCGGGCCCTGATCCATGCCGCTGTTCCGGGCACCGGCTCCAGGATCTCTGCGTGGCCGGACGGGGCGGACATGTTGGCAGTGGTATCTTCCAGGAACCAAATGGCGGCAGAGTCCTGGTATCCCTGCTTTTATGGCCTCGGGTTACATGCGGCCGGACGCCATCCGTCCCCCCTTGGTCTTTTTACAGCACCTCCTCTTCAGGGGCGGGGCTTTGGCTTTCGCGCCTCCACTGCTCGAGAAGACGCTCGAGTGGGAAAATCTTCGCGCCCAAGATGGTGGATTCTGAAATTTTTCGGCCGGACACCGCCGGCGGGACACAAGTCGCACTTCTACCAGCCGGTAAAATGGTAAGATCCTATTCATGACGCCAAGTTGACGCGGGCGGGGAGGGCGCTGCGCTCACCACGCTCGGGTCCGGCGCTGCTGCTGCTCGGTGGCTCAAGCGGTGGGCAGGATCCGGGGACTCGAGCGGCGCTCCTTGCCCGTGAGTGAAAGGGGCGGTTTGGTTTGGGGATTTGGTCCATGACGAGACCCACGGTTTGGGGTGAGATTGGGGCACCACCGCTGCTGGTGACGGGGATCCCAGGAGCAATGGCAGGGAGCAGTTGGGAAGTTGTTTCCCCCTCTGTGGGTAGGGGTTGGTTGTCCCGGGGCCCGGTGAGGTGAGGCGGGGAGGCACGGTTGGTGAGGTGCAGGGTCGCGGGGGCAGCGCGTTGCCAGATGGCACGGTGGTACTCACTCAGACAAGAACGGATGCAGAGTCTCTGGTAAAACAAACGGCTGGATGGACGGGTCCCGCAGCCGGCTGCTGTGGTTTCTCCCGGACGGTTGGTGGTGGCTGCCTTTCCCTGCACCTTTGGTGTAACTTCGGTCCCGATGGCTTCCCACCGGTAACCCGCTCCCCAGCGTGGATATATGCCGGAGGAGCCCTTTTGCCCCCAGGCTCTGGCCCTGGGAACTCTAGCTGTGGCGGTAGCTGTATTTCCCTTTCGCTGTTTGGACGGTTGTCTTCAATCGGGTCTTGGCTGTTTGGAAACCCCTGGGGTTCCAGTCACTAACGGATTTGACCTGTTTAACGGTGACTCCAAGCCTGGTCGGGGTCCGCAGGCCCTGCCGGTTTGTGCTGGCTTCACTTCGCTCCCCGGTTCGGTAGGCGGAGTTTCCGGCGGTTCACGATCCCTATTCATTCATCCATACACGTGGTAAGTTTATTTCATACTGTACATCCTTAGTCCACTAATTCGGAGAGGGCAATTTGTCCCTACGATTGGTATCTTATTGATATTTATGGCTTGGTATTTGCCATTACCCTCTATAGCGCGCCTTGCCTCCATCTCCTACATAGGAGTTTATATGGAATCTTCCACGTGGTTCTGTCTGACTTTGCCAGCACCTGGCTGCTTATAATGGGGTGCCTTTTGGGACACAATTGTGGATGTTGAATTATTGCTGTATGACTCACCATAATATAACAAATATAATAACCTTGCTATATGGGGTATTTAATAACTCTGGATGTATAAATATAACGATCCAGTAGTTTGATATATTCAGTTTTGCTGTATGACTAAAATAATAATTCCCAATGTTTGATCTATATCATACTAGTTTTCACCCCTTTAAGATACTGGCTGACAATTGTTAGATACTTACATTATACCACATGGTGCTTGCATTAGTCAGACATTTATAACTGTGACTGTTACCGCTGGTTCTCCTGGTAGCTGTTTTTATCTTTTACCTTCTGTATGTCCACCTCTGTACTGATCAATAAAAATTGTTCTTTTGCACATATTGGACGCTTGATCGTTTTCTTCCTTCCGTTTCCTTGATTATTATTATGCGATTCGTCCAGACATCTATATGTGGTCAGTGGTTGCTTTTGGATAAAGGATTTTTTATCACCAATATAATATGCAATTAGGCCAAGATGCAACCCATTTACCTGTACGTTCTCTTTGTTTGTAACTTAACGGCGACTCCAAGCCTGGTCGGGGTCCGCCCGTCCCCGGTCCTACGGTTCCGCATTGATCTGCCTCTCCTGCAGATGGCCAAAACCGTCTGCCAACCTTGCTCTTGGTACCCGGGCCACGTACCCGGGCACGGTCAGTCTGCTCCTCTACTACCACTTTACTCCTCACTCTTTGACCTCCCTTACTGAACTGCTTCCTTTCCCGCCTCCAGGACTGTGAACTCCTCAGTGGGTGGGGCCAACCACCTGGCTCCATCCCACCTGTTGTGGACATCAGCCCCTGGAGGGAGGCAACAAGGATTTGGTGTCTGGCTGATGTGCCTATCTCGGGGTGTGGGGTGTGTTGTTGCAGTACCTGTGACGACCTGACTAGTCCAGGGCGCCACACATTGTTCCCAATTAATAAAGATTACAGAGGGATTTTGTCATGTAAGTCTTTTCAAATGTCAAAACAGTAGATAATACATTTTGCAGAACGGAACTACAATGGAGACCATAAAAAGACATGACAACCCCAAATTGGAATGTATATAGAAACTTACCCGCAAGTCCATAATTTGAGAGTGGAAACTAAGCTGCATGTATATGTATGGCCTCTTTTTTGTTGGCGCCGTATTGCTCTTAGAGGGGTTGTGCCATATAAAAACCTTGCTGATAGAAGCGACTAAACAAGGCTAAATGTTTACAGGAAATGTTTAAAGTGCATAACTTGAATAAATAACACCTTTTTATATCTTGTCTGGTTCGCTTGTACTCTATTCATGTCATACTAAACAAAGGAGATTGTTGGAGGGATTACACACTCAGCAGTCACATCACTGCCTTTATAGTCTTCTTCCCCATGACTGTGTTCAAATAGTCCCTTACTAGAGTCCACCCTGACATGTATCCTTTTTAATTTCCATCATTACTTCTCCCCCCAAACACACTCCATCTATCTATCCAAGTAAAAAGTCAACATGACTCTGGTAAAGTGGCCACGACAGTAGTTTGTCAATAAAATAAGTGCCATTCAGTGTGTTTTTGAGTGATAAGAAAGGAGTGATAAAATAAGCAGCATGTTGTATGAGTAAAGAAGAGTATTAGCCATACATAATTGTCTACATACATACAGCAGGTGAAATAAGTATTGAACACGTCACCAATTTTCTAAGTAAATTTATTTCTAAAGGTACTATTGACGTGAATTTCTCAGCAGATGTTGGTAACAATTCATCTAATCCCCAAACAAGCAAAGAAATCAAACCATAGATGTCCATAAATGATGCTGTGTCACCCACCTGTAACGGTCGCCTGAGGGATGTCACTCCACCTTCTGGAACGCCACAGGGGCTCCACTTGATTACCGCTGGTGACAGGTATGTCAGGTTTATTTACATGGGAGTCGTGACACCACTCATGGTTTGCTGTCAGGGTTATGGGTGACCGCCACTGCAGGTTTAATGAGCATCTGGGGCTGATGGAGTCTGCAGTCTGGTGGTGTGGCCTCCCGTGAGTGAGGCTGACCCCAGGGGCTTGGGTGTGTAGAACAACAGGTCACAGAATAACTCAGTCGCAGTCCAGAAAGTCTTTCAACTTGTTTACTCACTTTCAGATGGTTTTGTGAGGTAATCCGGGTGATGCTGAGATAAACCAGGAGGAACCAGGTATCCTTTAGGCCGGTCTAAGGGTAACCATTAACTCGCCTTCCTAGCATTTCTTGTTTCGGATAGCCCCTGACTTGAAGTACCGTGGGATTCATCCAGGGAAGTCGCTACTGCCTTTTCTCCCCTTTTTGGCCCGTTTGCTGGCAGCGTGGACCAAGGATGGGCCCCCTTGTTGCTGCTCATGCTCGAACTCTAGTTGGTTGGTGTGGGACTTGTGGTCTCCCCACTGGCAGGTTTAGCAGATTAATAAATGGACGTCTATTCTAGGGACCTGTTCCCCGTGCGTGCCTAGTCACCAGTATGCTATGTGTCTTTGCGTACACACCCTATTCCGGCCTTTGGATCTACCTGGAAGTACTGTCCCAGCATGGGTGCAGTACTCTGTGGTGCCTGACCAGGTCAGGTGCACCAAAATGTGATGTGTGATAATTAATGATGAGCAACCACTAACATGCTCAAGTGCTTGTTACTCGAATTGAGCAGGTCAGACGCTTGGATGGGCTTGACTACAGTAACAAGTAAAATGGAACTCAATGGGAAACTTGAGCATTTTTCCTGCAGACACTACCAGGAGGGCTGGGGGCAGCAATTTTGCTGTAATGGATGGAAACAGCGCTAAAATAAATGGAATAGCAACAGCATGGGAAAGATGTCTGGATACTGCTGGGAAATAAAATGGGGTGGAGGCCCCCTTTTTTGACAACCAGCACATTTAAAGCAACAGCTGGGAGTTGATAGCAGCAGGCTGGGAAGGGCCATATTTATTGTACCCTTCCCAGCAAATACCCAGCAAATTCCAGCCCACAGCCACCCCAAAATTAGCGCATCAATTAATTGTGCCAATTCTGGTGCTTTGCCCGACTGTTCCCGATTGAACTGGTGTGGTGACAATCTGGGTAATATTTTTAGGGCTTGATGTCAGCTGTCTCACAAACTAGCTGATATAAGGAGATTTATAACCGATTCACATACTAAAAAACTCCTTTCTTATATAGAAATAAGATTTAATAACAGAAGCGATAAAATACCAAACATTTCCACAATTTAATCCAACGCAAAAGAATTAGTGCCAACACAATAGAACCATGTATCCCCCCCTCCAAATTTGTTCTAAATATTACCCTATAAAAAGGGGGTCTTAATCATTTAGATTGATATAATCAGAAAGGTACTCATCAACAGTCTATGAGGGGAACCTTAATGATATTTATGAATGGACATGTCATAAATAGGTGACATCGTAGTTCATTCTGAACTTGCAGCTCTGCTTCAGGCAAGGTGTTATACAACATAAGGAGAATCAGAAGAGTTGTTCTTTGACACCTATACGTGTATTCTATGAAATGCTGCATCACCTGGCAATTTTGGACCATGAAGATATGATATAGCTAGAGGATACTGTACAAACCATATTTATTGTTACTATATAGTTAGAGGATACTTTGTATAATATATATACTATTTTTGTATTGTTTCATTTTGTTTATGAACGTCCCCTGAAGAACCTCCTGTGGGGAGGGGAAACATGTTGGGTCGACTAGGGGTATATAGGTTGACAACTGTACAACCTCCTCTTGTATATGGTGTTCATCAGCAATTTCAGATTTACACCCCCGTGTCTAATCAGAGGTTATGGTAATGCGACGCCCTTAGGGACCTTGACTTTAGGACTCTTGACTATTGGACTGATCAGGGGTAATTCTATACTGCTCGACTTTCATTGAAAATCATTAAGGTCCCACTCATAGAATGTTGATGAGTACCTTTCTGATTATATCAATCTAAATGATTAAGACCCCCCTTTTTATAGGGGAACAGCGCTATCATCATATGGTTTCTGTATTTATAGGTAATATTTAGAACAAATTATTGGAGGGGGGATACATGGTTCTATTGTGTTGATGGCACTAATTCTATTGGGTTGGATTAAATTGTGGAAGTGTTTTGTATTTTATCGCTTGATATCAGCTGTGCAATGTGAGCTAATGTAGCGTCCCTGAAGCACTCAGGGCACTACTAGGTACTGCATCCTCCAGGGACCTGTAACACCAGTGCCAGTGACATCTGCACACACCAAAATCCCAGTTTCCACTCCCCACCAGGGGTAATTTGCTAGTCAGACACCAAAGGGATGGCCACCTAGAGGGAGGAGCAGTCGAGGGGACTAGACAGCCTGGTGGGAGGGGACAAGGGTCAAAGAGAGTGAAGTGGAAAGTGTGGATGTGTGGAGAGAGATGTGGCTAAAGCTGGGTCGTGTAACAGTGACCTGGGTGCACAGGAGAGCGGTCACCAGGGTAGGTACACCTGAGTACCACTGGGACCAAAGCACCAATGGGGTAAAGGGCCCTAGTTCAGGCGTAAGCTTCACGCGGCCTGGCAAATATCTGCACAATGAGGGGACCTTCACGGACCTCACTGGCCCACAGATCCGGGGGCATCAGCAGTAACGAGCGGATGTTCGGAACACAGATCGGCCCTACAGGGTCCACACTGCCCGCCATACAGACGAGGAGACTCCCAAAGGACAGTCGGGCCCCAAACCAGCTCCAACCTACGGAGACCCAACCACACTGAGGGTGCTGGGGACAGAGCAACCGAGTCATCAAACTGGCACTGGAACTACAGGGACCTGAATCAGCCGTCTAAGCGCCCAACTGTGAGTAAAGGCTGTTAACTTACAACCCACAGTGTGGCCTCCCTTCTTCGGCGAAATTCTCCACCATATATCCCCCGGGGCTCCGCCCTACCTGCGGAGGGCCTACCACCACAGCTGCCATTACCACCAGCCCTAAGGATAACCAACTCAGCAGCTGCGGTTCCACCATCTTAACCGCAACTCGCAGGTGGCGTCACACCAATGACTTCAATCTCTCCTGTAAATACTCCAAATTAAAAATCGTCCCCAGGGTAACAGACCCGGACAATGGCCAGCCTTCACCCATGACACAGCATCCCCGTAAATATACTGCCCGGGACCAAGTACCCCATAGCCCTGGGCGACACACTGGCACCTAGTCCAGGGGATAGTAATGGAGAGGCATCTATCAGACACCCCCATTATGTAAATGTAAAGTGAAAACTTATTATCAAAAATGGTACCATGAAGCTCTGAAGTAATCTACGTTCCTGAAAAGCAGCTACGGCGACTCTGGCTACAACTCTTTTGAGAACCACCAGCTCAATGCTGTGCTCACGGAGATCCAGCACCTCTAATGAGCATTGTCTCACTACCTGGTGCCTGTGAATGTCTGTGTAGCACCTCTGAATACATCAGGGTGCTACAGGGAACTACATCCTTACCAAGGGTGCAGGGCCTACCCACCATGGTTCCAGGTACCCAGAAAATCGGTGTCACTCCCATCTGGACCACAAATCCCAACCCACACCTCACACTATGACCTGTCAGACACACCAGTGGGTTGGTCTAGCTGGAACAGGGCCACCCACCTAGGGGTCAGGCAGACTGGAGAGAGGGACAAGTAGAGAACAGTGAGAGCTCCCGAAGTGAGAGGAGCTAGAGTGTTAGCTCCCAGGGAGCTGGTAAGGAGAAGTTGGGTCGCAAGCAATGATCTGGGACTAGAGGAGTCGGTGACCGGGTTCAGGGACTGACAGAACTGACCAGTACCGAACACGACGGAGTACAGGACCCTAGGTAAGGAGCTGATTCAACGTCCTGGCAATTAACCTGCAGAGGAAGGGAGCCTTCAGGGACCTTCCTAGGAGATCAGAGATTGAGGGCATCAGCACAACGAGGAGGACAGGGTTTTCCAGGAAAGCAACCCACTGAGGTCCCAAGTGCCAGCCCTTAAGCGCACGGCTACACTACACAGAGTGAGCAGGGCCCCCAACAGCTTCAAGCCACGGGGACCACCAACGGACAACAAATTGTGCATGAAGGCAGGCTCCGAATCAGTAAGTGACACCGGTGGGACCGGGTACTTGGATGGGCTCCCGAAAGTGGCAGCTGTACACAGAGACTTGGTTAAGAACAGTGTGTACCTCAGTTTATCTCCGCCGTACCTGCCCCTGCACCCTGCCTCCCATCTCGCCTCATCACCTGAGCACTGGGGCCTTCCCTACCTGTGGAGGGACTGTCACCTTGCTGCTTCACACCATCTGCCCCGGTCCTCCCTCCAACAGCAGCGATACTCCCATTACTGCAACCCGCAGGTGGCATCATGAACATTACTCCCTTGTAAATACCCCCTTCATTGAGTGGCCGCTAAGCCTCGGGTCCGGGGACCCTCAAGCCACAGCAATCCTGGATCCGAGCAGTTCGTCTGCTTAGAGGTGGCACATCGGTACTCAGACCACAGGGCTGACAGGGTTGTAGAAGAGACGTGGAGACAGTAAAACACTCAGTGACTTCCTTGCCAATTTTCTGAGTGCCGTACTTGAGATGAGTTTGCCATCTGACTGCTGCACTGTGCACTGGCAGTGTCAGCGATGACAGCATGTAATGGAGTGAGCTCAGATATCTACACAGTACAGTAGTCAGAAGACAAACTCATCTCTACTGCTGTGTGATCCACTGATAGCACTGGGAGAAGTGAGAGGATAAGCTGCTGCCTGTTCCCTGGCTCCAAAAAGATGAGCAATGGGAACCTGTGGAGCTGTATGAGGACATAAGAGCCAGGACCTGGGGAGATGAAAACCAGGACCTGGAATGCTGTGTGAGAAGAGAAGAGCCAGGACTTGGGGAGCTATGTGAGGAAAAGAGAATCAGGACCTGGGGAGCTATGTGAGGAAAAGAGAATCAGGACCTGGGGAGCTATGTGAAGACAGGAGAGCCAGGACTTGGGGAGCTGTGTGATGAGATGAAAGTCAGGACCTGGGAAGCTGTGTGAGGAGAGCATAGCCAGGACTTGGGGAGCTGTGGATGGAGAGCATAGCCAGGACCTGAGGAGCTATGTGAGGAGAGGAGAGCCAGGACCTGAGGAGCTATGATAGGAAAGCCAGGACCTAGGGAGCTGTGTGAGGAGAGGAAAGTCAGGACTTGAGGAGCTGTGTGAGGAGAGCAGAGCCAAGATCTGTGGAGCTGTGTGATGAGAGCAAAGGCAGGACCTGGGGAGCAGTGTGAGGAGAGGAGAGCCAGGGCCTGAGGAGCTATGTGAGGAGAGGAGAGCCAGAATCAGGAGAGCTGTGTGAGAAGAGCAGAGGCAGGACCTGGGGAGCTGTGAGAGGAGAGGAGAGTCAGGACCTGGTGAGCTATGTGAGGAGTGGAGAGCCAGGACTTGGGGAGCTGTGTGAGGAGAGTATAGTCAGGATCTGAGAAGCGGTGTGATGAGAGGAGAGCCAGGTCCTGGGGAGCAGTGTGAGAAGACTGGAAGGCGTGGGAGGAAAGACAGACAGGGAGGGACAGGAAGGAGAACTCTAAGGTGCTGTGTAGTGTACACAGTATACAGATGCTCCCAGCACATCCCCAGGGCAGGAGCTGCTCACCTGCCACAGCAGAGATCAGGAACAATATTACAAATCCCGACACTTCTTCTCTGGACAGGGAGGTTTGTGGAACCATTTGCTGCTGGCAGTGCAGAGCGCAAAATTGTGATGGATTTGATATCTGAGTGCTGCTCTATGCACAGGCAGAGACAGAGATGACAGCAGTGTAATGTGGTGAGATCAGACATTTTAATTACTGCCTCTGCAACAGTCATATGACAAACCTATCGCAACTGCTGTGCTTTACACTGCAGCACTGATTGCTACAAGGAAGCCACTGGCTGCCGCACTGATTCACCTCCGCGTGCAGAGAAGTGGCGGGAGGTGTAATATTGGTCCTCGTGTCTGCTGGGGCAGGTGAACAGCTCCTGCCCTGATGATGTGCTGGGAGCATCTGTGCGGCGGAGTCACCTCAGAAGCTCGAACTTCCCACACAGAATAGCTGAAAGATCCAGCTGGCCGAGGAGGATGGATATAGTCTACTGGACGGCTGAAGCAGTAGCTTGCTTCATAGTGAGAGGGAACTGCGCATGCGCGGCCTGTAGGAGACCGGATGGACATAGCGGCCAGCAATATTACCACTAGGGGGAGCTAAGCCAAACATCAAAGGAACATAGCTTTTGAGTAGAACATAACTGTTAATACATTTAAATTGAAAAAGTTTAGATATCTGCAGCATTAAATACATGATATCTATGGTGGCACAACCCCTTCTAGTGTTGCTGCTTCTCTTGGTGACACTAAGCTCGGCAGCTCCACTTAGTTACGTAATTGCACACTTCTATGTACACCAATGGCGCTACGAATAAAAAAAATATATCATTTTCAGCACCAAGTAGAAAACAGAATTCTAAATAAGTTTATCTACAAAGCAATCCAAAAAATGTCCGTGGTGTTCAGCATCATAGGGAGTTGACTTGTCATAATGGATGGAGAAACTGAATTTGTAATAGTATTTTATACATTCTCAGAAGGAAAATAAAAGTTTGGTATAAAACGAGACCCTGCTCATTCACTAAAGATGGTGTGTTCTTTTATTAAACACAATTATGAATAGGAATGATTGAAGCCACCCCAGCGCTGGACTCCCAGTGCTCCCCCAACACCGAAACGTTTAGGGAAAGAACCTGATAACAGGTAGAGTATGATCTCACGGGAATGAAAAAAAAGACAAACAATTACTAATACGGAAGAGATGGATTTTAGAGATGGCTTTGGATAATTAGATGGCTCAGAAGCGAGATGGGAGCAGAGCACACAACATTTCCTACCAGGTTCTTCACTCTTTCGTCATTATTAAAATAAAACTTAGCTTTATTATGCACACTACAATCCCTCACGCACATGTTCAAACAATCTCTGGCTTTATGATTTATTAATTGGGCTGAGTTTTTAACTTTAAAGAAAATTATATTAAATATTTCACACAGCACAAAGTCTCCCTGCTCGTTCAAGGAGGATTCTGACCCAGGGGATGGAAGCCACTTCAAAATATGAGTTGTGGGCACAAAAGCCTTCTGCTCGTCATGACACTCTTAAAGAGCCTCTAAAACAACACTTGTTAATAGACATAAATTATTGAGTTGTTGTCTTCAGAACTGGAATACTTTATTCACGTAAATCTGAGTTACTATTGTTTCCGAAACCCTTGGATATTAACAATATGTCTATTTGGTACTGTTTATCCGTGAACAGAGCTGTGCTAGTTTCATAGCCACAACTAGACTTTTTCATCTGCAGGATTAGATGACGGGGTATTCCCATCTCCAAGATCCTATCCCAATATGTAGTAGGTGTAATAATAATAGTAATAATAAAAATATTAGCAAGTACCTCCAATTAGAAATGTAACTCTCCTGATTCACTGTGTCGCTTACCTCATCTTCAGGGCATTGCAGGACCTTAGGAACTCATGTTCAGGGCATTGCAGGATATTAGGCATCTATGGTCATGACCATGCATATAAACACAGTTAGTTTGTTAGTTGCTAATGATGCATTGGTCATAACCATGGATAGCTAAGGTCCTGCAATGCCCTGCACATGAGGGAAGAGACTGCTATATTAGGAGAGCTATACTACATTTCTAATTGGAAGTATTTGCTAATATTATTATTATTATTACACGCATTTCTGTGAAATTCAGTGTCCTCTTCTGTATAGCTATTGCAATTTTTCATTAAAAAGGTTATTCCCATTTCCAAGATCCTATCCCAATATATAGTCATATATTGGGATAGGATCTTGGAAATGGGAATAACCTTTTTAATGAAAAATTGCAATAGCTATACAGAAGAGGACACTGAATTTCACAGAAATAAAAGCAAGTCTCTGATGCTTAATGGCTTGTTTGGTGTTACCTGTCAAAAGTACACTTCAATTAAAGGTAATTTAATTTTTCATTCCTTTAAGTGCACATTTAAGATGCTTTTCATAATGCACTCACTGTATGGCATCCCAAACAGGAATTAGGGGTACAGTCAATTGCTATTTAATTTTAATTAATGTGTCATTGCAGCTATAGCTAATTTTATCATACAAGTGCAGCTTCTGTCCTAAACACAAATAGCGGCCCATATAGTGTTCTTGCGCAGGGGCCCCCTTTTTTCTGGTGTCCCCTGATAAAATGGCAACCTGAACCGCTGCTCAGCCTATAGGTGAAATACAAGTCTATCAATTACTGTATAAACAGCAGCTTATAGATCTTGTGCAGTAGTCAACGTTTAATCACATTTACAGGGCCGACGTCAGCACCCAACACACCTGGGCAAGTGCCGGGGCCTTAGACTGCCTATGGGGCCCACTCGCTGATGGCAAGGTGGCGTACCGCCAATGGCGGCAGGCCACATGGAAGCTATGGAGCCCATGTGTCTGAAAATCTCGTTGCTAGCACGGGGTCGTTGCTAGCACGGGGGGGGGGGCCCTCCCTCGTTGCTAGCACGGGGGGGGGCCCCCTCCCGGGGCCCCCTCCCCCAGCCGAGGTTCACACTTTCAATTGTATTGGCAATCGCAGATGCTGATACAATTGAAAGCAATGATGATAGAGGGAACGGCACGCTATCTCTCTCATCATTTTTGTGCAGCGTCTGTCTGCGCTCTGCCTCTGACAGCTCAGTACAGAGGAGCTCAATGACATCATTAGTGTGCGCGGCTGTGTCCTGAGCTATCAGAGCGGCAGTATAGTGGACGCACTGAGGAGACCGGAGCAGCGGGGGAACATGGAGAAGTGAGTATTTATTAATCATAGTGTCCAGACCACTATGGGGCTGCATTAAACGATATGGGGCTGCATTAAATGATATGGGGCTGCATAATGCTGCATTAAACGATATGGTGCTGCACAATGCTGCCACTTGGGGGCTGCATAGTGCTGCCACATGGGGGCTGCATGTTGCTGCCACATGGGGGCTGCATGGTCCTGCCACTTGGGGACTGCATGATGCTGCCACATATGAGGCTACATTATATTATGTGGAGCAATCTGGAGTGCATTATATTATATCGAGGAATATTTGGTGCATTATTCTATATGGGGGACCATGGGGCTGCATAATACTATGGAGGAATATGCTGGTGTATTATATGGAGTAATATGAGGCTGCATTATATTATATGGAGGAATGTGGGGCTGCATACTTCTATACCCCCCAGAGCTGTATGTCCCCTCCTCCCCAGTGCTGTATACCCCCCAGAGCTCTATATCCTCCCACTCCAGTGCTGTATACACCCCAGAACTCTATGTCCCTTTCAACCCAGTGCTGTACACCCTCCAGAGCTGTATGTCCCCCTCCACCCCAATGTTGTATACCCCTCAGAGCTTTATCCCCCCACTGGAGCTGTATGCCACCCCCTCCTCAGTAATATGTATGCCCCCCCAGTAATGAGTATGTCCCCAGCCTCTCCTGTGATGTATATATAGCAGTGTCAGTGTGCTCTGTGTGCGGCCATGTCTGTTAGTGACGGCCACCAATCAGGGCAGCACAGCCACATGCCCTGGAGGAGCTGGACGGGAGACAAGCGGGGAGGTGAGTGAGGCTGCTGCCGGCTTCCATTATTATTAATATCTCTAATGTGTCTGTGTGTGTATGATGTGTATCTATGTATGTCAGTGTATATGACTGTGTTTGGATTTGTCTGTTTATATGTATTTTTCTGAATTTCATACGTATCTGTATGTGGGTGTCTGTTTGTGGATGGGGCCCACTGAGACTCCTTCGCCCGGGGCCCACAAAATCCTGGAGCCAGCCCTACACATATAAATGCATGCTGTATAGTGATTGCAGCCGAAACTGTAAAATCCTCAGTACTATTCCATAGTGAATACAGTCATTTGGATAAGAGATGTAATATATCCAAGATTTACCAACAAGTCCGGTGGAACATGAATACTGAATGCTAAATATCAGAGTATATAAATGCATATTCAAGGACAGGTCGGACTGCTGACAGTTTATATAAATGATTTTCACTGAAAAGTTGTAATGCTCAGATTGGCCACTAGATGTCATGGGAAGGCTATACTTCTCAGAGCCTTAAATATCTCATTAGGTGATCCTTTAATTAGAGACAAAGCTGTAAAAGTTTTAATTGAGGCAAACAACGCAACTCTTCAAATATAGACTCATAAATATACAAAACGCCTAATGTTCAAAGTACCTTGATCTTAATGTGCTACTCAACCTCCGGTATTAATTTATTCATTGATATTGTGCCATAACAGATAGACAAATCACATCAAGCATTAAAAAATGATGTCATATCATGTCATGGCACTTTAGTCAGGATTTGCATACATATCCGAGAGGCTTCTAGTGTAAGATCTCCGTCCAGAGGCTGTTTATTGCCTTCATAAAAAGCATATAAAGAACAGTGTTCTGGACTCTATATTCTGGTGACGGAGTGCATAGTAGTGACATGATCAATGATGGTGATGTGTTCAGATGAGCCAACATGACCAGCAGGACGTATTGTCACATCACATTCGGAGAGGTGAAATGATTCTCATGCAATCTCAAACATAGACTGCTAATTAAATTCTCCTATTACCAAATTAAATGACTTAGCACACAATTGCCTCATTAATGTTAATGGCTGCTCTGCATCCCATTCTGCCATTTACGCAGGTTTTTTGCTAAGTATGACCTAATAGGGATGTTTTCTGTGTGCGGAGACTGGGAGGCAATTGTACAATAGGAGAAAAACAGCCTTGTCACTTGTCACCTTTGCTGGCTTGTTGTGCTTGGGAGAGAAGGATGAAGGAAACACTGACATGAAAATCTATCAGTGACACGCTCACTTGTTTTCTGATCCACCTGCATTTCATCCTGTACCATGACAAGCTCCTCTGAGGGATTTGTTCCCTTACTATTTTGTCTCGGCGCCATGGAGAAAAGAATCCCAGATGCCATGGTAATTCACCCATCCTTTTTGAATACCAATGACTCCCCTACTGAAGTCTGCACCTGATTCTTCGCTCGTCACCAATCCGGGTCAGCGCCTTGCATGTCAAGGTGTAGGTTGGCTGGCGGAAGTCAGAAGCCATTAGATTAAGACTTGCAAAGTTCACCTGCCTATTTCTGTATTCATCTGCAATTTTCTAATTATTTTACCTTCAGCCAGAGGTCTCGGAGCTTCGTGGGAAAAAAAAATAATGAAATCTTTAACCACACGGTTCCCAGTGATATTTTTGTAAATACAGAAACAAAAAAAAATCTCAATTTCTTTTTTTTTTCTGAAATACTGTAATCATGTGAAGCTCCAAGACAAATCACTTCTGAGATGGATGTAGTGTCTAGAGAAAGGACACAAAAGGTATAGGTCTTATTCCTGTACAGCTGAATGTATTGTATTTAAACCACTGTAGTATTACATGAAGCAGGTATTTAGCTGCAGATTATTCTGAGAGTTCATAGCTATAATTACCTTGTGAAAATGAGCAAAATAATCAATGATAAATGAAGAAATATTTCATCATTTACAAAATTGATTGTTCATTTGTTCAAACATTAAAAAATGGAATGATTTCACAAGCATGTACGAAGTGTATTGCTTTGCTTGGTAAGTCATGATGGACGTCGATGCTAATATGTACTATAAATGTCACGATTCCTCTGTGCAGAGCATTTTGCACACAGGTGATGCTCTGCTGCGCCGTCCTGAATTACGGAGCCGGCAGTGACATTATTCCTATGTGCAGAGCATCTTACACACTTCATGCTCTGCCTCTCCTTCCAGAACTATAGAGCTGGCAGTGACATGTTTCCTTTATGCAGAGCATTTTGCATTTGGAGATGCTCTGCTGTCTTTCTTTGAGCACAAGCTGACAGGTTGTTTGACAGCGCAGGATTCCATGCAGGCTCTGGGAGATGCTTTTACTCAGGTGGTCCACCTTCCTGGTAATTGCTCTGTTTCATTACTGAGCATGCTCTCCCAGAACCTCACCAGTTGTACTCTATGGTTCTGCCGTTGTGCTCTTGGCTTGTGTTTGTGTTGTAATATAAATGTATTAACCCCGGACTGTTGTGTGACTCCTCTCTACCCGCTTCCTGTTCTTTTCATTACCTCCTGGCTATTGACCTTGGACCATTACCTGACCACATCTCTGTCTGCTCCCTGAATCTAATATGTACTCACCTGGAATTCTGACCCTCGGCCTTTGACTTGACTGCATTTTTGCTTTCTCCCTGTCTCCAGTCATGTCCTCCTGTTTCCTGACCTTGGCTTGTCTGACTACCCTTCCGTCTATACTATCCAATGTAAATCAATTAATTAAATAAATATAAACAAGAAACAGTCTCTTGTTCACCATTTTATTAGCTCCCCCCCAAAATCCCGCAGGTATAATGTAGCGAATATTGATCCCACAACATCCAGTGTTTCTCTAATAAAAGCTACAGAATGGTGCCTCGTTCTAAAAAGGAGGATCCATAGGTTACTCCAGATCAGCGCTAGCCCCGGATTTTCCCACTGGCACTGATGTCAGTAACTCACTGACGTTAGCACCCGTTGGAAAATCAGGGTCTGTCGCTAATCTGGAGTAGCCTATGGAGCTTTGTTCTCAGGACGTCGTGGGAACAATATTCACTATGGATTACATCGAACCTGAGGGATTTTTTGGTAGCTAATAAAGGGGTGAACGAGGGACTGTTTCTTGTTTTTTCAATTACTTATTTATTTAAGACGTGAGGCACCCTCTATATTTGATAGCCAGCAGAGGTAAAGCAGACAGCTGGAGGCTGGTATTACCACGTAGCCTGATATCAGCCCCCAGTTGTTTGCTTTACCTTTTGCTGATTATCAAAATTGAGGGAACCCCATTTGATTGTTTTAATTTAAATTAAGGGCTGGGGAGGGCAGCAAAATTAGTAAACTAGTAGAAAACAGTGCTCAAATGATTGGGAATACTAAAGAACATACTATTCACATTTGCTGGGTACTGACTGCAACTCACATCAGAGCTGTAGTGTCTTGCTAATTACAGCGTTGAGACACTTCAAATTACTACCTGCCACCTTGTCTCTAGGTCAGTGGGCTGCTGCCTCTTGCAGTACAAAACTGACTTTTGGACTTCCAACCTTTTCCATTGATGCCGTATAATCCCCATTTCGCTATCAAGGCTAGCCATTTCTTCTTTCTTAGGCTTCCTTTGTTGAATTACCTAGCTCTTCATTTTGCTCAGTCCAGCATCTTTATCTTGCACTCGCCCCCATTCTTCACTGATTCTCCGCAACAATTTGGGTAAAACTCAGGCTTACCCATTTGTGTATGCTGCTACCACTGGAGGTGTGAACTTGTGGAAGTCCAGGGTTTCCTCTTCTTCTGGGCAGTCGTTGAGGTCCCCTACCGGAGTCTCTAAAGTCACCCTTGACAGACCATCAAAGTTGGTATTCTTCATAGCGGAATGGTAGCAGATGAAAAAAAATCAAACTTCAAAAGGTGAGCCACCCAACGCTGTTCCAGGTCTCCCAGCTTAGCATTGTTCAGGTGGGCTAGCGGGTTGTTGTCCATCCGTACCTGAAACTTGGCCCCTGTTAGGAAACCTGCAAACTTCTCTGCCATTGCTCACACTAGATCAAGGAGTTCCAAACGGAAGGAGCTGTAGCTATTAGGGTTCCGCTTGATGTCCTGCATGGCCTAACTGGCATAAGCAAGGATTCTCATGTCTGTCTTGCACCTGCAAAAGGACTGTGTGACGCCCTGGCAAAACCAGGTAGTCACAGATGATTGTACCCCCCACCAAGGGTACAGAAATCGCCTCCTCCTTGGGAATTAACACCACACACCCCACACATGGGAACACCAGCCACAAATCCTAGTCGCCCCCCCATAACACACAGGACACACCAGTGGGCGGGACCAGACAGATGGGAACGCCCACCTAGGGGTCTTGAGGTGACAAGGGGTGGGAACCAGTCAGTTCAGTGCAGTTTTCAGTTGGAGTTTGGAGTGGAGTCGGTGTGGAGCTGAAGTGGAGCGTGGTCAGGGTTTGAGCTCTTGGACCACGGGAAAACCAACTAGGTGGCAGACAGCTTTGTAGGGCCACAGGTGACAGAGATCTGGTCGTGGGAGACCTGAAGTGGACTGGGGCAGGGTTGTAACCCGCCAGTACCGACAACAGGAATCCGGTCCGGAGACCGTGCACAGACGGGGTACCTGAACCCTAGCATGAGGCAAGCTTCAAGCCCCTTGTTAATTGACCACCGAGACAAGGTACCACGCCTTGTTCCCGAAGAAAGAAGCCCAGATAGAGCAGACCAGCAGCCAACGCGGGGGGCAGGGTGTCCGCTAAGAACCCATTGAAGTCCCACGAGTTAGCGTCTGCGGGCAACGGCTCCCACTGCGTCCAAAACTGCAGGGGAGTGGATTTCTCCCGTTCCACGTGGGGTTAATCCACACACCACAAAACACAAGTGCAGGAGGAAGGGCTCCTACACTGCCAACCCGCCTTGGTTTACAATACGGACTTGGTGTGATTTCTTCCTAATTGTGAGTACAGCGGTGTCATCCGGTCCAACCTGCCGACAGCGCCACAGCCTTGCTCCTTACCTGCACCTGGTCCCCGGGACCACACCTCTCCCCTACCCGTGGAGGGGATACCACCTTGCTGCGCCAACGTCATCAGTCCCGGACACCGGTCTTGAAAGGCAGCGGCGGTGCCACCATCCCATCACCGCAACCCATGGGTGGCGTCACAGACAATCTCCCCTGTAAATACCCCCCCTCTTTCACTGTGTGCGTGGACGGGCGGTTGCACAAGCCCCAGGACCGGTCACCATGCGAGCCCCCAGACACGATCCCGGACCTGAGCATCACTCGAGCAGCCCCGGTTGCCGCAGCGGAGGTGGCACCCGTCCGCGACAACTGCACTGAGTAAAGGATGTCATCTGTGTATAAGAGGAACAGTTTATCAAAGTCTGCATAGACCAGGATGGGGGTATCATCATTTTTTTGTAATCTACACAGAATCGGATAGTCTCAGTCTAGTCTTCTTTTTCACAAGCACTATTGGGGCTGGGCATGAGCTCTGGCTACTTGGCACAACTCTTGAGTCCAGCATTAGTTTCAACAATGTCTTCACCTCCTAATACAGCTTATGAGGTATTTGATTATATATTTCTCGAATCGGGGAAGCGTCCCTGTTGGTATCTCATGGCAGATGGTATTGGTACAGCCAAGTCACCGGCATGGCAGGTAAATACAGCCTGATTTTCCCCCAGCATTGTCTTCACTGCCTGTAAGTGTTCAGGATTGAGAGCCTTCAGTTCCACCTCCATTTGTTTGGTTTGTCTATTCCATTCTGGGGTCGGGGCTTCTCCTGTTCTGGCAGTAACGGCCAAAGTCCAGATGGTGTTCTCTACTGGAACGAGGGTCACCTCTTTCTGGCTCAACACTAAGCCCAAATACAAGTACACCAGTGCCATCTTCATCCCCAGTGTCAAGGAGGCTTTCTAGAGCCCACATACATAGCCCTGATGCGAACTTGCCCCTCACGGGCCAGCCAGCTTATGGGTTATCAGGACATTTGGGCCACTTTTCTTGGGCCTCCTGGTTCGATGAGCACCTCTATTCCTTCAAGGTTGTGGAAAGTCCCCACAGGTAGTGACAATATGGTCTCCTGACTGGGAAAAAGAATGAGGGCACTTGGACAACTCTCACAGACTGGTGTATGGGAATAATATTCTGTGTCTCACAAACATGGATCATTTCGAATTACGAATGCTTCCTGAGCGGGTTCGTGTGGAGTGGCCTGCTTCCATAAACCGGGCCCCCATTTAGTGAGCATAATTTGATCCTGTTCTTGCAGGATGTTCATACCTATTATCACTGGCATATCTTCTTTGAATGGCTCGGGAAGTAACAGAATGCCTTTTCTTTCTACATCTTGTCCACACAAATGATTATTCATCCCCACAACCACCATGACAGGAATTGGTTGTTGATTCAAAGCTGTGACCTGGATTAACGTTTCTCTCTCTGGCTTCTCCACCACTTGGAAGTAGCGGTTAAAATATAACTCGGGCATGGTTATTACCTGTGACCAAGTGTCTACTAAGCAGTCCACGGTGATATCTTCAAATTCAGCTCACAGTAAAGGGTACCCTGCGACCAGATGCTTGGAGCTGTGTGGGGCGATCTGTCTCCTCATCTCCCTTGCAGTGCTTCACACTGTTGTGCGGGTGGGGAGTTTATCGGTAGCTCTTGATGCCCTGAATCCATTTCGACACTCCCTAGTGAAGAGCTCTCTGTTTCTGCATTGATAACATTGGTTATCTTGATGCCTCTCTCTCCGCCAGTAGGAAGGGGGCGTGCCCTGACACTGTCTGGCTGGCAATGATGAATAGTAATGATGAGCTTGGAGATGCGGTCCACAGACTAGTGGAGGTCTATAGAGGTACGGAATGCTGGGTAAGGTTGTTGTGGGGCTGAGTAGGCACTCTCAGGGGCACAGACGGTCTCCATTCTCCGTTCCATCTGAACCAAATTCTCCTGCATATTACGCACAGAACTCTGTAGGTTTTGGACCACCTTGATCAGGGCATCTTCGTTCTTCATGCCCCCGATGGCTGTGGCAGTCTGGAGAAGTACCACCCTGGAAAAATAAATTTCTTCCTTGCTTCGGACCATTGCCTCAGCCAGGATTTGATGAAAGGCAAGGGCAGGGTCCACTCTGACCTGTACACGCCGGGCTTGCTTCAAGGGGGTACTGTAGAGTCCCATGATAAACTGTTCTTGAAGTATTAGGTCCACAGGCCCCGTACCATTTACTCTGTCTGCCTCCTTCTTCTGCACTTCAGCTAAAACTTCCTGTAGCGTGGTGGCACATTGGGTAACCCCTTTCTCTTTTTGTTGTAGCTGGTAGAGAAACTTACCTTAAAGATGTCCTGTACTGATTGCCTCATCATATATCTCTTCTAGAAACCACACTATTTCTGTCAAGGAGCTACCCGTGGCTTCTGGTTGCAGAACGACATTTTTTGGGTCCTTACCTTTCAGGTCGGTCAAAGTAATCTCCACCTGTCATTCTTGGCTAACGTTGTAAATCTTGGTAGCGATGTACAATCTAGTCATCCATTTGGACAGTGACATATTCTAGATATCAAATTTTGGCAGCACGCTAAATAAAATGCCCATCGGGAGGGCCCTTATAGGGGTACAACCATTGCTACCAATACCCACATTAGTGTTACCTCCATTGCTGTGTGCCACCTCTATCTTTGTAACTGTACCCTGCTCGCAGCATCAAATGTAGCAGTGCCAAAAGATCAGGCAGGATACACATACGGCACACTAGATGAGATGACAGAGACAGAAAAATGGCTCTATTGATAGACAATGGAGATTTCACCATAGGGGGGTAGGGTAGGCAGTTGATATAATAACAACAGTGTTAGGGTACTTTCACACTTGCGGCATCCGTTACAATGCGTTGTGTGACGCATGTGGCGGATGCCTTGCAGATAGTGTGATAATAAAGGCAACAGATTTCTGTGAAATAATGCGTTGCGTTAAGTTTTCTAGCCGGGAGAGAGAGAGAACCCATCATCACCGCACATGCAGGCACTACCGCACTCATCATCATCACCGCACACAGAGGCACTACCGCCCCCATCATCATCACACACACACCCCGGCACTACTGCACTCATCATCACTGCACACACCCCGGCACTACCGCACCCATCATCACCGCACACACCCCAGCACTACTGCACCCATCATCATCGCACACGCAGGCACTACCGTACCTATCATCACCGCTCACACCCCGGCACTACTGCACCCATCATCACCACACACGCAGGCACTACCACACCAATCATCACCGCGCACACCCCGACACTACTGCACCCATCATCACCACACACGCAGGCACTACCGCACCCATCATCACTGCACACGCAGGCACTACCGCACCCATCATCACCGCACACACACAGGCATTACCTCAGTGACGTCCCCGCTGACAGCGCGACTCCCTTTAGTTTCTGTTTGGAGCTCACAGTGAGCGGCGGTGTTCTACTGCTGCTCCTGTCAGCTTCATGTAGCAGAGCTGGATGCGTCGTTGGACCTCGTGTGGATTACGCCGGACCTGGTGGGGTATTTGGGGATTTTAATAAAGTGGTGAAAGAGGGTGTTTTTTTGTCTTTTATTCCAAATAAAGTATTTTTTCGGGTGTATGTGTTTATTTACTTTCACTTACAGGTTAATCATGGAATGTGTCTCATAGACGCCTGCCATGATTAACCTAGAACTTAATGGCAGCTATGGGCTGCCATTAACTCCTTATTACCTCGATTGCCACCGCACCAGGGCAATTCGGGATGAGCCGGGTAGAGTCCAGAGACTGTTGCATCTAATCGATGCGGATGCTGACTGATATTTTTAGGCTGGGGGGCTCCCAATAACGTGGGGCTCTCCATCCTGAGAATACCAGCCTTCAGCCGTGTGGCTTTACCTTGGCTGGTATCAAAATTGGGGGGGGGGGGGACCGCACGTTGTTTTTTTTAATTATTTATTTATTAATTGTACTACACGATATAGACCCGACCACCAGCAGCTGTGATTGGTTGTAGTAAGACAGCTGTCACTCAGCGTGGGGGCGTGTCTGACTGCAACCAATCATAGGCGCCGGTGGGCAGGGAAAGCAGTGGATACGAGATGGAATAATGAGCGGCTGGAATTTTCAAAAGCAGGAGAAGCCGCCAGAGGAGTGTGACAGCTGTGCAGCGCCGCACCGGTGATCGGTGAGTATGAGAGAGGGGGTGAGAGGGGGTAGAGAGACCAGGAGTGATTTTAAATAATTTAGATCGTTCTGCTGGACACACTGAGCATGCGCAGTAGAACGTAATGGAATCCGTCAGCGAATTCCGACGCTTACTGCATTGCGGCGGAATCCGCCCCCATAGACAATCATTAGCCACCTTGGTGGAATTTAACGAAATCCGTCAAAGTGCGTTATTTTAACAACCCAGAAAACTCTACACGCAGCTTTCCCTCCGCCCGACGCTGCGTCAAAATAATGATGCAGCGTCGTTCAGCGGATGCAACGCAGACACTTGCATTACGGTGTGTCGTCAATACAAGTCTATGGAGAATAGCGCAGTGCGTTAACGGACTGCACTATTCTCCATAGCGGCGGATTGCGCTGAACGCAAGTGTGAAAGCAGCCTTAACAGATTCTCCCTCTGTGAGCTGAAATTCGTATAACAGGGGCACCTCAGCTATCACAGTGAAAAATACACTATATGTATCTATACATTACAGACAATTATTATTAACTAATCTATGCTTTTATCTGACTAGCCTTCTTTAACTAGGCCTCATGAAGCCTGCATGAATCCCTCACGGTACATCAGAAGGGTCAATCAGTCCACTAGATTCAACTCAGTACTGAGGTAGTCGCGTCGACCTTGCAGTGCGCATGTCTCCTAAAGGTATGGGTCTCAGTAGTTTTCCTGGAGCTGTGGGAGGGATGGATTGCCTGACTGCTTTGTCCTTTCCTTCTCCGTCTAGTTAGTACCCGGATTGAATCACTTGCCTCAGCTAAGAGGTCACTCGTTTCCTTTCACGGTCCTGCTAGGAAATCCACTTGTTGCCTAGCACCGTAATCTTCCTCTTAAGGTATGCTTCACCTCTCAATACAGCTCTCAGTCTATCGGGCAGTGTCTCGCTCCAACTTCCTGCTTTTTCTGAAGTCTTTTCTATTTTTTCTTGTTCTTCACCAGCCCTGCCTAAACCAACACTCCCCTATTCGGCAGGGGGTTTGGCCCAGTCCAAATGCACAGAAACAGGAGGAGAGCATCGCCTCTTAAAGTCACAGTACAATTCACTCTTCTGTAGGGGCTGACGTCTACAACCAACAAAGGCATTTGTTTGAAATATTAAATAAATTTCAGAATGTGTGTTCAATACTTTTTCCCTAAGTCATTTCTCATTATTACACATAATATAAAGAGGATGTACACTACTTAAACATTGATGTTTGATCAATGTCTGATCGGTCAGGGCCCAACAGCCGGCTCCCTAGCCGATCAGCTGTTCTCAGGTCGAAGTGAAAAACAGAAAATTGCCAAGTGGTTTAGGGGTTAAGTCATAGACGAACACATTCTTTACTCATTTAACACAATCTATATTGAGCCCTTTAGTTTCAGCATGAATGAGAGCAACACTGCCATTTTTTCGCAAGGTGGAGCTTCAAAAAATGAAACCGCTTCTCTGAGCCAGAAAAGTAGTGACAACAATAATCCTTAAGTTGCATGTACTGTAAACATACATATATAGTAAATGTGACTCTAAATACATTAGACATGAAAATGCTCACATCCACAAACACTACCCAAGGGAGAAAAGGTAAAACAATCTTCTAAAGACTATATTAATTTCGGCCTTTGCTGATCATATGATCATAGTCATTAAGAGGCAGGGAAGTGAATGGTGCTATTAAAATTAACACACATATTTCCACTATTCCCTGTGGCTACTCAGTTATTTAAACAAATCACTCTTTACTAAATGCTAAATTAAGAAATCTACCAGAGGCTTTTTAATTGTCTACCTGCGGTATATAATTACTTTTCTTTTTCCTGCTACCCATCTGCAGAGGTTGTGAAAAAAATATGCAGTACATTCCCGTTTTTAAATAGCTTCTGTATTCAATTCAACCAAAAGATAATGTATGATAGATATGTGGCAATTCTTATTCAAAGGGTTATTCGACACAAAATATTTTTTCTTAGGCACGGATGCTCATAACATAAAAAATGGAGACATAAGGCCGCTTTACACGCTATGATTTATCTAACGATATGTCGTCGGGGTCACGTCGTTAGTGACGCACATCTGGCCTCGTTTGACATATCGTAGCGTTTAACACAAATGAGCGACTGTGAACATGCAAAAATACTCACCTTATCGTTGCTCATTGACACGTCGCTCATTTTCAAAAAAATCGAACGTCCTTCTGTGCTCTGGTTGTTCATCGTTCCCGAGGCAGCACACGTCGCTCCGTGTGACACCCCGGGAACGATGAACTGTAGCTTACCTGCGGCTGCCGGCAATGCGGAAGGATGGAGGTGGGCGGGATGTTTACGTCCCGCTCATCTCCGCCCCTCCGCTTCTATTGGCCGGCTGCTGTGTGACGTCGCTGTGACGCCGAACGTCCCTCCCCCTTCAGGAAGAGGATGTTCGCCGCCCACAGAGAGGTCATTTGGGAAGTAAGTACGTGTGATGGGGGTTTACGACTTTGTGCGACATGGGCAACAAATTGCCCATATCTCACAAACGATGGGGGGCAGATGCGATCGCACATGCGAAAGCACGATAATTTGATACGTGTAAAGCGGCCTATACTCACCTAGCAGCAGCCATGCTGATGTAGCATAGGCCACTCTGTAAGCCTACACCAGCTCTGGAAGTGATGCTGGTTTTGTTCTGAAGTCACAGGACTGCTTGAAACCTGCTGCAACAGCCAGGTCAGGTGAGTAGAAGCAGGGGAAGGCATGGATAGAAGAAGGTCACTTAGCAAGAACAGTGGATGGCCCCCTTGCAGACTAATAGTTCATTATAGTACACCTGTTTGAGTCTTTTATAGAAGCTGCTTGATGTTTTGGAGGTCGAAGTGGCTGTCTTAAAGGGAACCTGTCACCAGATTTGGACCTTCTAAACTAAAGCTAGTACCTTAAGCAGCACCTGTGCTGCATTCCTTGGAGGTGCACATTACCCCTTGACCCCCCTGTAGCCCCCAAAAATACCTTTATAAAATCTCCCTCCCGGTATGTAAATTGTTCGGTCTGGTCGTCCTATTCTGTGCCTTCTGTCCCTGCTTTCTCCGTCCTTCTGTGCTAATTGACATGGATGACGCCTCGGGCGCCATCCACATAGGCGGGCTAAATCTCCATATTACGGCTAATGATTTAGTGCTCCTGTGACTTCAGAAAAAAACATCTGTTTTGCAAATGGTAGAGGCCTACACAATAGCCAGTGCTGGATCCACAAGGATGCTGGTAAGTGAACATATCTCCATTTTTTATTTGAACAGTATCCATGTCGAAGAAAAAATGTTTTGTGTCGGACAACCCATTTATGCTGACTATCTGATTAATCATATACCCACTGATGGCTGTGGACCAACCTAGTTTAGTTATTTAAAGACTCCATTGAAATGTTGGTAGTCATTGGCATTCGGGAACACACACTCTAAGGTTTCAGTGACAAAGCTTAACGGAGGGTTTCCAAATTGATTGGTGTCTGCGATGCAAATGTGAGACACCAGGTTTCCACAGGGTAATGCATCTCTTGGAGGTGTGATACCCATCCTGGATTCTAAGGACTTCTGTGTCGGTAAAAGCCACTAACAACACACCAGCACCATCAGGTACACACATACACCCAAAACCAGGTTGGGGACTCCCTTAGAGCCAGGTGACAGAGCTGGGCACTGTGAGCTAACAGGCAGCCAACTGGGGGGGAGAGACCCAGCAGGGGGAGGGAACAGTGGTGTGGGACATGGGAGCTGGCAGGAAGTAGTTTCAGTTTTGAGTCAGGAGTAAGGTGTAAGAAGAACATTAAGCTGAAGGGAGAGTTCTGTGTGACCCACAGTCTGGGTGATGTGAAGACTGGGTTCTGGCCTGGCCACCGTTGTCAGTTGGACCAGAGGAGCGGGCAGAGAGGAGCAGAAGACAAGAGTAGTGAGGGGCTAGAGAGGCCAGTTGGTTTGGTGGCGTGGGAGCCCCAGAGCTGGCAGGAGCCGAAGATGCTTTAGTACTTGTGTGTAGCCTGGGGCTTGTAACTGAGCTCAGCCCAGGTTCTGCCTGTTAACCGCTAGTGAAACTGAAAGTGCAGAAGGGGTTCATGTGACATGGTACTGGCACAGGAGTCTAAGAAGAAGGGATTCCACCTGGAGTCCACCTTGGTAGAGGACAGTACCAGGTGGCTGCACCTTTTTACCGTGAGTAAAGTAACATCAACTGCAGCACTCGTGTGGACTAAATTAATGCCGGCACACTGCACCGCAACACCAGCTCCAAACACTACTACCACCATCATCACCTGCCAGGACCTGTCCCATCTTGTGGAGGGCCCAAGTCATCGGAGCTGCATATTCCATCAGCCCCAGCAGAACTCTGTAGCAGCGGCCCCCAAATCTGTCCGCAAACCGCAAGTGGCGTAGTCACTACATATGCCCTTTTTAATTTCATTCCCCTTATATATTTTTTTGACCGACCCCCCCAGGGTCCGGGAACGGGCACCGACAACGACTATCCCCCTGAGTGTCGCACACGCCCGGGACCGTGTAACCCAAGCCCTGGGGTGAGTCACAAACAACAAAATCTACCTTGTCCTCCTTCTATCCTCGATTATACAACCCCTGGCAAAAATTATGGACTCACCTGGCTCTGAGGATGTTCATTCAGTTGTTTACTTTTGTTTAAAAAAAGCAGATCACAGACATGGCATAAAACTAAAGTAATTTCAAATAGCAACTTTCTGGCTTTAAGAAACAGTAAAAAAAAATCATGAAAACATAATGTGCTAGCCAGTAACAGTTACTTTTTAAAACCAAACAGGGGAAAAAATTATGGAATCACTCAATTCTGAGGTAGAAATTATGGAATCACCCTGTAAATTTTCATTCCCAAAACTAACACCTGCATCAAATAAGATCTGCTTGTTATTCTGCATCAAAAAAAGAGCTGTTGCACCAAGTGGACTGACATGAATCATGGCTCCAACACAAGAGGTGTCAATTGAAACAAAGGAAAGGATTATCAAACTCTTAAAAGTTCAGAGCCAGGTGAGTCCATAATTTTTGCCAGGGGTTGTATAATCGACTATAGAAGGAGGACGAGGTGGATTTTGTTGTTTGCATCGTAGACACCAACCCATTTGGAAACCCTCCATTAATCTTTGCAACTGAAACCTTAAGCCCGCTTTACACACTTCAATAAATCTTACGATGTGTCGGCGGGGTCACGTCGTAAGTGACGCACATCCGGCATCATAAGGTACATTGTAGTGTGTAACAGCTACATGCGATTGAATGGTAAAACGTTCATCGCATGCACGTCGTTCATTCCTCATGAATTGAACGTCAGGTTGTTCATCGTACCCGGGGTAGCACACATCGCAGTGTGTGACACCTCAGGAACGATGAACAGATCTTACCTGCGTCCTGCGGCTCCTGGCCAGCAATGCAGAAGGAAGAAGATAGGTGGGATGTTTACGTCCCGCTCATCTCCGCCCCTCCGCTTCTATTGGCCGGCTGCCGCGTGACGTCGATGTGACGCAGAACGTCCCTCCCACCCCAGGAAGTGGACGTTCGCCGCCCACATCGAGGTCATATGGACGGGTAAGTACGTGTGACGGAGGTTAATCGTTTGTGCGGCACATTCAACAAAATTGAACGTGCCGCACATACGATGGGGGCGGTTACGATCGCATACGACATCGTATGCGAAATCGTAACATGTTAAGCAGGCTTTAGAGTATAGGTCCCGTCACACACAGAGATAAATCTTTGGCAGATCTGTGGTTGCAGTGAAATCATGGACATATTGTCCCATTTGTACACAGCCACAAACCTGGCACTGATTGTCCACAATTTCACTGCAATCACAGATCTGCCGCAGATTTATCTCTGTGTGTGACAGGGCCTTATTTGTTTCTTCTTGCTACAGCAGACATTTTTACATATAATGGTTTAGTGACTATTAAAATGTCCCCAGAATGACACATTTTCTTTTAGACAGCTTCCTAAGTCTACCCCAATATGTATAGCTGCATGGAGGGACATACAAAGGGACAGGAAAGTGGAGCTTAGTCGGATGGAATCTGAAGTCTGCCAGGAGAGATTTCTCAGCTGATGACGTGATGACGTCAGCAGCCAGAGATTACATGACCTAACTGCCTGTAATAAAGGAGAGAAATTATGTGGATACAATTCAGCTGTGACAAACTACAGTACTAGAATCTTGCCGATGATTTTCCATTACAGGTGAATAAAAATGCTGGAGTGCTACTGTAAAGACATTTAAAATTATTATGTATATCATAATTTTCATTTCTACTGAGCACTTCTTTACCTACATTACAAATCACATCCTAACAGACTATGCAAAAATGGCATGGCTAGTGAGAATGTAGTTGTTCATAGAGTGACCAATTATCAACCTACCTGATCCAGCCCTGACTTGTTTGGAACACATGATCATTGCCTCCTAGAACAGATCCCATGGTGTGAGATTTTTGTTATATCTATTAAATTTAGAATGTGTTGATCAGGTATTTTGCTGTCTAACCCATGTAGTTGCTCCAAACAAGGGTGGACATAACATTAGTGCAACCTGTGTAGCAGCACAGGCAACCAAGAGGTTAAGGGGCCCATTTCAACTCCAAAAAAGGTTAAATTTTGCATTATGATGAGCTGTTAGACTGCAAAAAGACCATATACTGTTCTTGCACAGGGTATAAAAAATATCCAGCTCACCCAATCTGCAGAGGGGTCTCACCCAACCAGACAGTGCATGGAAAATTAGGAAAGTAGCTTGGGATCCACAAAGTATTAGAGGGATATCCAGCAATCACATTCCGGTTGTGATAAAAATCAATTTCTTTTATTTAATCCATGTAAAAATATATTCATCCAAGAATTAAATTCATGTGAAAAAATCCAGTATAGTAAATTAAGCTGGAGCATGTTTTGGACTCTGTGTCTTTATTCACTGTTTCCTGAGAAGTATTAATGTACTGATGGTGGTTCTGGTCATGTATTCATGTAAGTACCCCTTTAAATGTTTTTTTCTGCCCTTCAGATCAATTCAGTATAGCAATGTGGCCCTTGGACAAAGAAATGTTTTGCACTACACATGTACTAACTCCTTTATTATTGGAAAAAAAAACACTTATGGCTAGCATTTAAAATTAACTTAGCTCCCTCAGTGAACACCATAAAAAATCTAGGATCCATATCACCCAAAACTATAAAATGTCAAAGAAAGAAGGAGAAATTCAGCTCACCGATCCTGTTGTTCACCGCTCCCTGTTTGGACCCGGTACACGGAAGGCTTGGCTGCCAAGGATTCAAGAAAAATAGAAAGAGACGTCCAGTGCAGTCCTCAGGTTATAAATAAAATCGATGTTCTTTATTAGTATAATTTCATTAAAAAATAGCGGTGTGCAGAGTGACAAGAATGGTCTAATGCCCCATCGAACTACGCGTTTCGACACATAGTCTTAGTCATGTTCAAAGTCAACATGTTCATAGTCAAGTCATGTATTTTTCTTGAAAACTACAAATTAGTACACTTTACACCGTAGTCAGTAAACCCCATAAAAACAGAACTGCTGTTTTATGATCATTTAACTTAAACATTTTTTTGAGAAAAACACTTGGAAAGTAGTGATGAGCGAGTATGCTTGTTACTACTCGGTACTCGCACGAGTATCACTGTACTCGGGCTACTCGGCGGGGACCGAGTAATCTCGCGATACTCGTGCTGTACTCGTGGTCTTCATCCCTGCATGTTGGCGCTCTTTTGAGAGCCAGCCCTCATGCAGGGATTGGCTGGCAGACCACTGCAATGCCACAGCCCTGTTAGTTGTGGAATTGCAGTGATTGGCCGGCCCGCACAGCGTGACCGAGCCTTTATACCGGCGGGCGCGCTGTGCTCTGCTCACAGCCATCCAGACAGTCAGTGCAGGGAGAGGGTTGCTGCTTCAGGGAAAGGTTTGCGGCCCTTTATAGTTAGTTCCGGAGCAGGGCTGCAAACAGTGTGACCAGAAGTCCTTCTCAGGACATACAATAAGTTGTATACAGGCAGGCAGGGAATAGCCAGGTCGGAGTACAGTAGCAGAGTCCTTCTCAGGACTATTGTTGCTATATACAGGCAGGGTATAGCCAGGTCGGAATACAGGCTAGTGACCAGAAGAGTCCTTATCAGGACTATTGTAGCAGTATACAGGCAGGCAGGCAGGCAGGCAGGGTATATAGCCATTCCTAGTGGTGACCGTATACCAGCCTTCATCATATCTGGGGCTGGTGTACACAGTCTAAAACAGTCCAGATAGTGTCAGACTTCTCAGTAATTGTCGCTCCTAAAAACCTGTTAGGTTCTTAGTGCGTCCGTGCTTGCATTTAAAAACCGCACGTGTGTGCCTGTCGGTGGCAGCGTACAGGTGCACTTGTGTGCGTTTTTCACAAACTATTATATAACGCACAAGTGTAGTGTATAATACACGTCAGTCAGCAGTGGCTGATAGTGTCAGACTTCTCAGTAATTGTCGATCCTAAAAACCTGTTAGGTTCTTAGTGCGTCCGTGCTTGCATTTAAAAACCGCACGTGTGTGCCTGTCGGTGGCAGCGTACAGGTGCACTTGTGTGCGTTTTTCACAAACTATTATATAACGCACAAGTGTAGTGTATAATACACGTCAGTCAGCAGTGGCTGATAGTGTCAGACTTCTCAGTAATTGTCGCTCCTAAAAACCTGTTAGGTTCTTAGTGCGTCCGTGCTTGCATTTAAAAACCGCACGTGTGTGCCTGTCGATAGCAGCGTACAGGTGCACGTTTTGCACAAACTATTATATAACGCACAAGTCTAGTGAATAATACACGTCAGTCAGCAGTGTCTGATAGTGTCAGACTTCTCAGTAATTGTCGCTCCTAAAAACCTGTTAGGTTCTTATTGCGTCCGTGCTTGCATTTAAAAACCACACGTGTGTGCCTGTCGGTGGCAGCGTACAGGTGCACGTTTTTCACAAACTATTATATAACGCACAAGTGTAGTGTATAATACACGTCAGTCAGCAGTGTCTGATAGTGTCAGACTTCTCAGTAATTGTCGCTCCTAAAAACCTGTTAGGTTCTTATTGCGTCCGTGCTTGCATTTAAAAACCACACGTGTGTGCCTGTCGGTGGCAGCGTACAGGTGCACGTTTTTCACAAACTATTATATAACGCACAAGTGTAGTGTATAATACACGTCAGTCAGCAGTGGCTGATAGTGTCAGACTTCTCAGTAATTGTCGCTCCTAAAAACCTGTTAGGTTCTTATTGCGTCCGTGCTTGCATTTAAAAACCGCACGTGTGTGCCTGTCGGAGGCAGCGTACAGGTGCACGTTTTGCACAAACTATTATATAACGCACAAGTCTAGTGAATAATACACGTCAGTCAGCAGTGTCTGATAGTGTCAGACTTCTCAGTAATTGTCGCTCCTAAAAACCTGTTAGGTTCTTATTGCGTCCGTGCTTGCATTTAAAAACCGCACGTGTGTGCCTGTCGGAGGCAGCGTACAGGTGCACGTTTTGCACAAACTATTATATAACGCACAAGTCTAGTGAATAATACACGTCAGTCAGCAGTGTCTGATAGTGTCAGACTTCTCAGTAATTGTCGCTCCTAAAAACCTGTTAGGTTCTTATTGCGTCCGTGCTTGCATTTAAAAACCGCACGTGTGTGCCTGTCGGTGGCAGCGTCAGGCTCCATATTGTCCCTGGATAGAGATGTGCATGAGGGCCTCAAAACATTGTTCCCATTGCAAAGGAGCGGGTCTCCTGTCGTTGAAAGAATGGGCGAAAAAATTTACCACTGGGGGTATACCTGAAACAACGGCCTAACTATTGTAACGGTCATCATGATGGCGCATGAGGAGAAAGAGGAGCAGTCCAGCGATTAGCCAATTAGCCAATTTAAAAACCGCACGTGTGTGCCTGTCGGAGGCAGCGTACAGGTGCACGTTTTGCACAAACTATTATATAACGCAGTGAATAATACACGTCAGTCAGCAGTGTCTGATAGTCGTTGAAAGAATGGGCGAAAAAATTTACCACTGGGGGTATACCTGAAACAACGGCCTAACTATTGTAACGGTCATCATGATGGCGCATGAGGAGAAGGAGGAGCAGTCCAGCGATTAGCCAAAGTCCAGAAGTGTGTTACCATGGGTGAGTGGAGGTACATGGCAAATTCCCGTTACAAACTTTAAATTCCGCTGTCATTTGCTGGTGGTGTGGTGAAGACTGGCCCAATCCAACCCTTGTTCATCTTGATCAGAGTCAGCCTGTCAGCATTTACAGTTGACAGGCGGGTGCGTTTATCTGTAATGATTCCACCTGCGGCACTAAAAACACGCTCTGACAAAACGCTAGCGGCATGGCAGGCCAGGACTTCCAAGGCGTAGAGAGCCAATTCATGCCACGTGTCCAGCTTGGATACCCATTAATTGTTAGGCACAGAGGAATGTCGGAGTACAGTTGTTTGATCTGCAAGGTACTCCTTGAGCATCTGGGCAAACTTAGGATTTCTTGTGGCACTACCCCGCACCTCAGGGGCTGTGGTATGTGAGGAGCTGAGAAAACTGTCCCACATCTTAAAGACTGTTCCCCTACCTCTGGCAGATTGGACTTGTGCCCCTCTCGGCTGTACGCCTTGGTTGTCCACTGATTCCTGACCTATGCCGCTAGCGTTTTGTGAGGGGAATGCTTTGCCTACTTCCGTGACTATGGCCTTCTGGAACTGCTGCATTTTGCCTGACCTCTCCGCCTCGGGAATAAGAGACATAAAGTTCTCCTTTTAGCGTGGGTCTAACAGTGTTACCAACCAGTAATGATTGTCGGCCAAGATGATCTTAACGCGAGGGTCACGAGACAGGCAGCTTACCATAAAGTCAGCCATGTGTGCCAGACTCTTAACAGCCATCACTTCAGTATCCTGACCAACACGATGACTGAACATGCTGTCCTCCTCCTCTTCCTCCCCCTCCTCCTCATCATCATCTACCCTGTCCTCTGGCCAGCCACGCTGAACCGAGGATATGACTGCATGTCATATCCTCAATTTGGCCAGAGAGTTGCTCCATGTCTTCATCCTCCTCCTCGTCATAGTCCTCCACTGCACGTTGTGATGAGACGAGGCTGGGCTGTGTGTTATCACCTACACCCACTACTGTTTCTTGCTCAAACTCATCGCGCTCCGCCTGCAATGCATCATGGTTGTTTTTTGAGCAGAGACCATTTTAGAAGGCAGAGAAGCGGTATGGTGACGCTAATAATGTCGTCATCGCCGCTCACCATCTTGGTGGAGTCCTCAAAGTTTTGGCGGATGGTACATAGGTCGGACATCCATCTCCACTCCTCAGGAGTTATGTGTGGAGTTTGACCCATTTCCCGACGGCTTAGGTGATGCAGGTACTCAACAACTGCCCTCTTCTGCTCACATATCCTGACCAACATGTGCAGAGTTGAATTCCAATGCGTGGGGACATCACACACCAGTCTGTGAGCCGGAAGATGCAAATGGCGCTGAAAGCCGGCAAGGCCGGCTGAAGCAGTAGGTGACTTTCGAAAATGTGCAGACAGGCGGCGAACGTTTACCAGCAGATCAGACAGCTCTGGGTATGACTTTAGAAACCGCTGAACCACGAGGTTGAGCACATGGGCCACGCATGGAACATGTGTCAGCTGGCCTCGCCTCAAAGCCGCCACCAGGTTCCGGCCATTGTCACACACGACCTTTCCTGGCTTTAGGTTCAGAGGTGTGAGCCAGTGATCTGCCTGCTGTTTCAGAGCTGTCCACACCTCTTCTGCATTGTCGGGTTTGTCACCTATGCAGATTAGCTTCAGCACAGCCTGTTGCCGCTTCGCCGAGGCAGTGCTGCAGTGCTTCTGTGTCGCCCTGGACAAGCCAGGGGCCACAGAGCACAACACTTACACACCCCACACTCCCTGCAGGCATATCATAGTCAAAACACAAAATCCTTGTTGCCTTCCCCAGGGGCTGTTGTCCACACCAGGGGGTGGAGCCAGGCGGTTGGTCTCCACCCACCAAGGAGGAGGGAAAACACAGGCAGTGAGAGTTAAACTAAGGAAGTGGAAGGAGGAAAGTAGTAGAGAGGAGAAAAGTGACAGCAAAGAGCCTGAAGTTGGTCCGGGTGTGTGGCCCGGACAGGACAGCAAGGTTGGCAGGATGTGGTGACCGTCTGCAGTGGAGGCCGATTGGAGTCTGCCGTAAGGACCGTGGACGGGTGGTGACCCGGCCGTACCGGACCGGTATACAAAGAGAACCCAGCATCATTGGCAGGGGCCTTTCGGATCCCGGCAAGGCTTGGTGTCGCCGTGAATTTGCCAAATCCGTTAGTGAAGGGGACCTCAGGGTTTCCAAACAGCCAAGTCCCGATAGAAGGCAACCGTCCAACCGTGAAGGGGAGACACCGCCACCGCCAAGGGCAACCGTCTCCCAGGGCCAGCGCCTGTGGGCAAAAGGGGCTCCTCCGGCCCATATCCAGGTCGGGGAGCGGGTTACCGGTGGGAAACCATCACTACCAACACTGAACTTAGGTGCAGGGAGAGACAGTCATCACTAACCTGCAGGGAGGAACAACCGCAGCCGTCCGAGGGACCCGTCCATCCAGCCACTTGTTTTACCGTGAACTGTGTCATCATCATTGGGCTGAGTGAGTACCTCCGTGCCGTGCGGCACAGCGCTGCCCCTGCGACCCTGCACCTCATCAGGCCCCGCAACCCGCCTGTCATCCATCTCTACCCCATCACCGGGCCCCGGGACAACCAACCCCCCTACCCACGGAGGGGAGAAATAACAACAAAGCTGCTCCCTGTCACAGGCTCCCGGGATCCCCGTCCAGAGCAGCGGTGGTGTCCACACAATCACCACAACCGTGGGTGGCGTCACGGACAATATCCCCAAAACCCAAACGACCACTTTTCACTCACGGGCGATGAGCGCCGCTCGAGTCCCCGGGATCCGGCCATCGCTCGAGCCACCGAGCAGCAGCAGCCGTAGAGCAGCGGCAGCCGGACCCGAGCAGTGGGAGAGCGCAGCGTCCCCTCCTCCGCCCGCGACACTTCCAGCTTGGGACTGGTGTGGAGGGTAAAGTGGATGAGGATGCGCAGGAGGAGGAGGAGGCTGAGGAGCATGACATTCCGGAGCTGTAGAGTGTGGGTGAAACCCTGACTAAGGTAGGGCCTGCAAAACTTGGTGTGTGAAGGACGTGTTCCGTCCCTCGCTCAGACTGGGTCCCAGCTTCCACAATATTAACCCAGTGTGATGTCAACGAGATGTAGCGGCCTTGCCCACATGCACTTGTCCACGTGTCTGTGGTTAGGTGGACTTTGGCCGAAACAGCGTTGTTCAGGGCACGTGTGATGTTTTGTGACACGTGGTTATGCAATGCGGGGACGGCACACCGGGAGAAATAGTGGCGGCTGGGGACCGAGTAACGTGGGACAGCTGCCACCATCAGGTCGCGGAATGCTTCTGTCTCAACCAGCCTAAAAGGCAACATTTCCAGCGCAAGCAGTCGCGAAATGTTAGCATTTAGAAGTGTGGCATGTGGGGCGTTGGCAGTGTATTTGCGCCTGCGTTCAAAGGTTTGCTGAATGGATAACTGAACGCTGCGCTGGGACAAGGACGTGCTTGATGATGGTGTTATTTCTGCGTGGGCAACTGCAGGTGCAGGGCCGGAGGAGGCTTGTTCGCGGGCAGCATGGACAGGGGATTGGCTCGCATGCACAACAAGCGAAGACGTAGCAGTGACATCAGCAAGCACTGCTCCTCGACTCTGGTTGTACATCCCCCAAAGTCGGGTGCTTGGCTGACATGTGCCTGATCATGCTGGTGGTGGTCAGGCTGCTAGTTTTGGTACCCCTGCTGATGCTGGCACGGCAGGTGTTGCAAATGGCCTTTTTAGAATCATCTGGAGCCAACTTAAAAAACTGCCAGACTCGGGAAGACCTAACATTTGTACAGTCACCTTGTGTCGTGTTGTTCCGGTGAACAGTTGCCTGACGTCTGCCTGGGGCCACCACCCTGCTTCTTACTGCCTGTTGGGATGCTACGCCTCCCTCCCCCTGTGCACTGCTGTCCTCGCTCTGCATATCCTCCTGCCAGGTTGGGTCAGTTACTGGATCATCCACCACGTCGTCTTCCTCTTCCGCACCCTGCTCCTCCTGACTTCCTGACAACTGTGTCTCATCATCGTCCACCCCTTGTTGAGACACGTTGCCAACTTCGTGAGAACGTGGCTGCTCAAATATTTGGGAATCTGTACATACAATCTCGTCATGGCCCACTTCAACAGGAGCTGGCGAGAGGCCAGAATGTGTGAATGGAAACGTAAACGAACAGCTCTTCCGAGTGTCCAAGTGTGGGATCAGTAATGTCCGTGGACGTGTACTCAGCCTGGTGGTAGGAAGGAGGATCAGGTTCTGAAATGTGCGGTGCAGTATCACGGCTACTGACACTTGACCGTGTGGAAGACAGAGTGTTTGTGGTGGTGCCAATCTGACTGGAAGCATTATCCGCTATCCAACTAACAACCTGTTGACACTGGTCTTGGTTCAAGAGCGGTGTACTGCTGTGGTCCCCAAGAATTTGGGACAGGACGTGCGAGCGAGTAGATGTGGCCCTTTGTTGTGGCGAAATTAGAGCTTGCACACGACCTCGGTCTCTGCCTGCACCACCATCACGTCCACTTCCTTGTTCGTTGACAACGCCCTTGCGCATTTTGCAATGCTGTGCTGATGTGTATTCACTAGACTTGTGCGTTATATCCAAGTTTTTGCAAAACGCACACAAGTGCAGCGGAAAGCTGCCACCAACAGGCACACACGTGCGGTTTTTAAATGCAAGCACGAAGGCACTAAGAACCTAACAGGTCTCTATCCAGGGACAACGTGGAGCCTCCCAATTTTTGGCTGCCCTGCCAAAGGGCTATACTACAATAGACCCACTTCCTTACAATAGGCACTTCAGGTTTACAGGCCCTCATGCACGTCTCTATCCAGGGACAACGTGGAGCCTCCCAATTTTTGGCTGCCCTGCCAAAGGGCTATACTACAATAGACCCACTTCCTTACAATAGGCACTTCAGGTTTACAGGCCCTCATGCACGTCTCTATCCAGGGACAACGTGGAGCCTCCCAATTTTTGGCTGCCCTGCCAAAGGGCTATACTACAATAGACCCACTTCCTTACAATAGGCACTTCAGGTTTACAGGCCCTCATGCACGTCTCTATCCAGGGACAACGTGGAGCCTCCCAATTTTTGGCTGCCCTGCCAAAGGGCTATACTACAATAGACCCACTTCCTTACAATGGGCACTTCAGGTTTACAGGCCCTCATGCACATCTCTATCCAGGGACAGGGTGGAGCCTCCCAATTTTTGGCTGCCCTGCCAAAGGGCTATACTACAATAGACCCACTTCCTTACAATGGGCACTTCAGGTTTACAGGCCATCATGCACGTCTCTATCCAGGGACAACGTGGAGACTCCCAATTCTTGGCTGCCCTGCCTAAGGGCTATACTACAATAGACCCACTTCCTTACAATGGGCACTTCAGGTTTACAGGCCATCATGCACGTCTTTATCCAGGGACAACGTGGAGCCTCCCAATTTTTGGCTGCCCTGCCTAAGGGCTATACTACAATAGACCCACTTCCTTACAATGGGCACTTCAGGTTTACAGGCCATCATGCACGTCTCTATCCAGGGACAACGTGGAGCCTCCCAATTTTTGGCTGCCCTGCCTAAGGGCTATACTACAATAGACCCACTTCCTTACAATGGGCACTTCAGGTTTACAGGCCCTCATGCACGTCTGTATACAGGGGCATTGGTGAACCTCACAATTTTGGACTGCCCTGGCAAAGGAAAATACTACAAAGACTCACTTCCTCAAAATGGGCACATTAGACTCAGAGGCCTTTATATACGTCTCTTCTCGGGGACATCGGAGTGCCACACAATGTTTTACGTAAAATCTTTCATGTATTAATCTCCAAAAGTAACATACACCAGCTCTATCTCACTATGTGCCCTTAACATTTCTGCCATGAAAATTCATTTTGGTGTCATTTTTGAAGGTTTTCTGGTGAGTCCGTAAAAATGGCGTAAAACGTGGACAAAATTGTTCACAGCTGTGACTTTTGAGTGATAAATGCTTCAAGGGATCTTCCCCATGCTGTTGCCATGTCATTTGAGCACTCTTCTAAGACTTTTGTGCCATTTTTAGGGTTTCTACATGCTGCCGGGGGTCATTTCACAAAAATACTCGGTCTCCCATAGGATAACATTGGGCTCGGTGCTCGGGCCGAGTACACGAGTATCTTGGGATGCTCGGCCCGAGCCTCGAGCACCCGAGTTTTTTAGTACTCGCTCATCACTATTGGAAAGGTCTCATAAACTCCCAAATTGGTCAAGAAAATGCTGCAATTCACCATGCAAAAAATAATCCATCACAAAGCTCCATCAACAAAAAAATAAAAAAAGGTACTGCTTTTACAATATGGCCACACAAAAACATTATTTTTTAAGAAAAATTGCATTTTTTTTCTTTTTATAAAAAAGTGATTAAATATATGTAAATTCTACATATTTAGCATCATTGTTTCCACAATGGTCTAAACTATAAATTAAGCATGCTATTTATCCGAAACAATAAATACCTTTAAAAAAAACTAAACAAAACTGCAATATCAGAATCAGTTTCTTGCTGTCTCTCAAAGGATCTAGTAAAACATGATAAAAAAAAACCCCACATATTCCCTAAAAATGGTACCAAAAACAATTAAAGAGTGATTAAGAAAAATTAACCCTCACATACCTGTGTCAACAGAAAAAAGCTAAGTCTCTCAAGATATATACTAAAATAATTTAGTTTATTTTGTATAGTTTTTATGGTGCAAATATGATAAAACATAAATAATTGTACTGACCCTCATCATGACAATATATCATTTATGCCACATAGCCAAACGTTGTGTCATGCACATGACTAGGAGGGTTTATCCGATACCTGGTAAACCCCCAGAACATGAAACAACACCCAGGGAACACAGGGGTCACAATACAATGGAGGTCTCTGCCCCTAGGTAGAGGTGTAAGAGGACACCTTCTGATTTCACATCAAACTGATTCCTAAGCTTGCTAGTGTCCCTATATATTCGCCGAGCCAAATACCTTAGGCCCTCAGCTAGCGCTATACTCACCCTGGCTAGTGAGCAGGCCAATGAGAAAACTAGACTGGCCACTACAATACAGAAACATGAGGGTAGGAAAACAGACAAGGAAAATAGACATGCGAGGAAAAAAACTCCAGGCATCTTCAGTGCAGCAAACAGCACAGCTACACATAACAATATTAACTTCTTTCAGAGCTCGTTCCTTCCAATATGGACCACATAGAAATGAGGGATTCAGTTTCTATCACTGACATCATGTAATCAGATTATATGACTTTTATTAGGGAAGGGGAGTAATCCAAAAGAGCCGCACCTGAGATAGGAAGCTGCAGCCAGCAACCAGGCAGGCAAGGGTGCTTAACCCTTACAAGGAAAGAGATGTTATCAAATAACAGTAGTGAACCTGCCAGCAGCCAGGTGCCGTGACCTTCTGACACCAGAGACACTGGGTGGGATACACTCATGACAGTTTTGACTTGAGCGAGGATCACATTGCATCACCCAAAGCGCCCGGCAGCTCTCCTGACAAGAGCGGGTAAGCGGCATAAAAATACATGAAGCTGACTGGCACTTGTCAGGAGAGCCATCAGCCTTAGAATAACAGCCAATCTTCTGTTATACTGATGCTTTTTACACTACAATACTCCTGCAACAGTGTGTACCTGTAAGAGGGTGACCTATGGTCAATACTCCCCAGAAGACATCTTTAGTTGCATTGTAAATGTGTATTTTATGTGTAGAGTAATATGTGCAAATTCTCATGTGGGTTATGTCGCAGTACAGTCAGCTACCACTAGATGGCACTGGGCTCTCTAACTGTTAAGAGGGAGTCTCAGGTAGAAGGTACACTGTCAGGACTCAGATGTTTTAGTTGAGGAAGGTCCAGCCCACAGTGAATTGAACAAAGTAGGTAGGACTTCCTGGTTTTAGTTAGTTAGTGATAGGGATCAAGTGAAGAATGTAGCAGAGTGGAAAGAATGGTGTGGTGAGAAAGAAACAGGCAGACGTTTGGGCAGAACAGGAGGAAGACAGAAGATGGTGATCAGAAACAGATTGTAGCATAGCGGTGTCCTGGAAGTGGTGAGAGTAATCAAGAACAGTGGCCCCATGCAAGCAGGCTAATAAGAATAGTGCGGTTAATGTAAGGGCCTTAGTCTTTGGATTGCCACTCTCACTGCGGGATTGGGATCCTCGGATACAACCCGGTGTAGAATAGCCTTTTAGGGAATAGTGCAGTGCCCATATCTGAAGTAGAAAACCTATCATGCTCCATGGTAGCCGGTGGGACTCTGTGTATAGATGTTACGCAAGAGCCGTAGTGTGTTTGTGAAAATAATGCCTGTAAAAAACATGTGCCTCTCTGTGAGAGAAGAACAGTGGTGTAAGGAACTTGTTATCAGTAAAGTTGAATTGTTTTGTAACTGGCCTGAGTGCGTCTTTAATTCCTATGGAAGAAAATCTGCAGTGTGTGCACTGGTCCAGCAGCAGTGGGCTGAAAGCCCAGAAGAATCGTGGCCCTCAGGTACCCACACTACACCTACTCCACCACACTCTCCATCCTCCGTTTCTGTAACATGCCAGGTGGGTACTGGACTAGGTCCCTCGCCCCCGGCTACTACCCAGCCTCACGTTACATAATATTTTCTGCAAGCAAGAATTTAGTTTGCTTGTTTATTACAACTGCTGCAGTTAACAATTTGTTTGTTAATTGCTTATGTCCCTTCTGATACATACAAGTCTGCCATTACCATTTTTTTCTTCAAGTCTTGGAGTGACTATACACCTACAGTTCCTGTGTATATACACTCACCTGGCTCTGTGTCTTTTTGTGTTTCCTGCTGCTCTTGTCTGCTGCCCTGGTCCTCGCTGACCCACTTGTTTCACCTCCTGGACTGTTTCCCTCTCGAAATTCTCATTTTCAATGAAAAATCTATATTCAGTGACGACACATTTTCCCATTATTGATATAGGAGATACCATTTGCTGCTGATAAGATTCTATGTAAAGGGTGATGTGGGAGGAGAGAGAAGCTAGAGGCAAAGCTTTTCCCTCCTCTCTTTTCCTCCCTTCTTCTTAGAATCTTATTGTCGCGCCCCGGGGCAGCCGAGCTGCTCAGATACAGGCGGTCCGTGGCTCGAGGGGTCCCAGACTGTCGAACAGTTTTAAATGAAAAAGAAAAATAGAAAATAAAAATAAAGTCTGACTACGCCACTCGCGGTTTGCGGCCAAGGATAGTAGGGCCACCGCTGCGGGTTTCCACTGGGGATGATGGATGGGGGCAGCGTGGATGGTGGAGCCCTCTGCGAGCAGGGTTTTTCCACAGGGGTAGATGAAGGGTTAACGCAGCAATGAAGAAGTCCAGACAGAGTGCAGTTTGATGGTTTTTACTCACTGCATTCACGCCCTGGAGACGTACTGGATCCCAAGTGTGCACGTGCCCCTGATGACCGTGCCTGCCAACCTGGTGCCACTCTCCACCTTTGCACTCTGGTGTATGTGGGTCCTCCCTAGCGTGGAGCACTTGGAGGTCCTCCTGGTGTCTGGGTCCTGCCACAGGCAGCTTGGACTGTTTAAGGGAATATGTCCCGGTCCCCTCTTTGCTGCTGATGCCTCAGACGCTAGTGGTGGCAGCTATAGTAGGAGAGAAAAGGCGCAATAGGGTCTTACCCGATTTACAGGGCAGAGGGATAGGGTTAAAACACACTCACCTGGCTGGGTTGTGCCAGTCACAACCCCTTAGAGAACGTGGATGAGTGCTTTAGTGGTTCAGCAGCGGCCCCGTGTCTGAGCAAAGGATATCAAAGTGTAGACTGGAGGAAAAACGGGTTTAAAAACCGCGCTAGGAAACCACGAGCAAGGATGTAAATGAATATTTTTCTTTTATTTAGATAATTCCAACGCGTTTCGGAGACCCATCTGTCTCCTTCCTCAGGGAAAAAGAATCCTTTCATTTCATTTCTTTTTCCCTGAGGAAGGAGACAGATGGGTCTCCGAAACGCGTTGGAATTATCTAAATAAAAGAAAAATATTCATTTACATCCTTGCTCGTGGTTTCCTAGCGCGGTTTTTAAACCCGTTTTTCCTCCAGTCTACACTTTGCTAGTGGTGGCAGATGAGTCCTGAAAACCCACCGCCTGGCAGACTTAACAGATGGCTTGAAGTCCTGGTCTGTTCAGAGATCTGCAACCCGTGCGTGCAAAGTACTGTGAGCCCTGGATGTCCACCCCAGAGGATCCCTGTAATGCCTGCCTGGATCCACAGACTCAGACGGGCTGTAATGGATAGGATAGGGAGAAGCCACTCACCAAGCAGGACCCCCAGAACCCTGAAACCCTTTAACCCCTATACAGGGATTTGGAATTACACAGGGCCCAAGGTGATCACTACCTGTGGAAGGCTGCAGTCCGATGAGAGTAGTCGTCAGGCAGGATCAAACCAGGAATTGCAGAACAGGGCCAGAATAGGCAGGCAAGGACATAAACAGAACACAAAGCAGAGGTCAAATCCGGATCGGGCAGAGAGGTACATAAACAGCAGGCAGAAGGGTAGTCAGGAAACAAGCAGAAGTCAGAACACCAGAATCACTAAACAGAACAGGGCAGAACAGGAGCCAGGAAATCAAAACTATCTCTGGCAGTGGTCAGCAGACAGGAGGGGAAATAAGAAGAGTGTGGGGTCTTCCCATTGGTTGTAGCAATGATGGTACTTAAGCTGGAAGACACACGCCACCTACAGTCAGCCAGTGGTACTGCTGATCCCAAGGAAACCCAGCACAGTGAATGAGCGGAGTCTGCGCCCACCAGCGTCGCTGGCATCCACTCCTCTCCCATCACCAGCACTATCCATGGCAGGGACATGGTGTCGCCTGGTGATCAGAATAGAAGTCGCTGGAGTGGACTCCGGTGGGGACGTAACAATCCCTCTGTTCTTGGAGCCTGCTCTCTCGCTCTACCACTACTTTTCTCCTCTGAGTGGCTGATCTTTCTCCTCAGGTCTTTGCAGTGTCTTCACTACCACTCCGCCAACTTTCTTACTTCTCACTTTCCTTTCTGGTTCCTTCCACTTTCTCTGTGTCTCAAGAGCCTATGCTCTGTCTTGACACCTTTCTTATTACTCCTCTCCTCACAACCTTCTACTTCCTCCTCCTAAACTCTTCTGACTGTCGCACTGTCTACCCACACTCCCCAGGTCACTATCTCCTCCCCCAGGTCTGGTCTCTTCCTCCCAGTTGGCTGCCTGTTATATAACAGTGCCCAGCCCTGTCATCTGGCTAGGTGAGGCTCCCAGCCGGGTACAGCAAGTGTAAATGTCCTGGTGTGCTAGTGTGTGTGTAGTGACTGGCACAGTCATGTTGGACCTGGTCTGTTACCCTGTTGTTACCTTATTTTTATGACACCTAGTTACCGCATTATGAAAAGCATTTGTGATTTCCTGTCTCCGTAATGGGAAAATCTATCTTAACTCAATACAGATTTTACATGTGAATATTTTAAGAGTGAAAGATCAGACCTGGAAGAGAAAGAATCAGATTTCTCTGATCAGATATATTACAAAGTTGCTTACTTTCATGTGTACTATTGATTTATGAAATAGTAACAACACTTATGCTTTAAGATATCACATAGGCCTTGTTAACGCTGAAAACGGAATTATTGCCTATTTTAAACATAAAGTGAGCACAAAACACAAAGCTGTTTTATACCATAAATATATAATGCACATTTACATTGACTGCAAACAGTTTAGCAATTCCACCCTGAATCAGAACTCTAATGATAAGCTGACAAACTACTTCTTAAAGCTAATGGACAAGCTTTCCCCTCTTGCTTTTTTGTCTGCTATGTAGAGAACCAGAAAAATAAATGAAAAATAAACTTTACTGTGATTTACCTTGTACTCACTGTTCTTTGATTTAAAAGTATGATTCAGAATCTCAGAATAGCAGATCTGCCCTGGCCTCTAATTTCCTGTTTCACATAGATGTTCCTGACTCTCCGAAGCAAACAGTGTGGTATAAATGTGAAATAACTACTGTGTATTAATAATTCCCCAGTGTATGAACAATACATAAATATCAATGGACATTATACACTGATAATAAGTCAGGAATCTGGTAATCAGGCTGAGAAATTGTTAGTAAAATGCTCTGCCTCACTTGTCTATATATATATATATATATATATATATATATATATACTAGAAGGTGGCCCGATTCTACGCATCGGGTATTCTAGAATTTACGTATTGTGTAGTTAATGTATGATTTTTGTTATAAATATATATATATATATATAGATGTTGTTGTCTGTAGTTACCAAGTGTTTGTGTAGGGCGCTGTACATGTTCTGGGTGTTGTCTGGGTGTGGCGGGGGGGTGAGAGCGGTGTTTTATGTGTGTTGCGTGTGTTGCGTTGTTTGTGGAGCGCTGTGTGTCTGTAGCGTTGTGTGTGTGTGTTGCGCGTTTATGTGGGTGTGGTGTGTTTTGGGGGGAGGTATGTTTTGTGCAATGTGTGTGTGTTACGTGGTATGTGCGTATATTTATGTATGCCGCGGTGTTTGTGTGTTGGGTGTTGTGTGTGTGCAGCGTTGTCTGTGTGTGTGGGTGTCTGTGTAGGGCGGTGTTTGTGGTTCTTAGTGTGTATGTGGTGTGTTGTGTGTGTGTGTTGGGGGGAGGTGTGCACCTCCCATCGTGCTCCATCCCCCATGCTGCGCACCCCCTATCGTGCTCCATCCGCCATGCTGCGCACTCCCAAACGTGCTCCATCCGCCATGCTGCGCACTCCCAAACGTGCTCCATCCCCCATGCTGCGCACTCCCAAATGTGGTCCATCCGCCATGCTGCGCACTCCCAAACGTGCTCCATCCGCCATGCTGCGCACTCCCAAACGTGCTCCATCCGCCATGCTGCGCACTCCCAAACGTGCTCCATCCGCCATGCTGCGCACTCCCAAACGTGCTCCATCCGCCATGCTGCGCACTCCCAAACGTGCTCCATCTGCCATGCTGCGCACTCCCAAACGTGCTCCATCCGCCATGCTGCGCACTCCCAAACGTGCTCCATCCGCCATGCTGCGCACTCCCAAACGTGGTCCATCCGCCATGCTGCGCACTCCCAAACGTGCTCCATCTGCCATGCTGCGCACTCCCAAATGTGCTCCATCCGCCATGCTGCGCACTCCCAAACGTGCTCCATCCCCCATGCTGCGCACTCCCCATCGTGCTCCATCCCCCATGCTGCGCCCCCCCTCATCGTGCTCCATCCCCCATGCTGCACCAGCATCAGCCTCTCTGCCCCCAGCATCAGCCTCTCTGCTCCCAGCATCAGCCTCTCTCCTCCCAGCATCAGCCTCTCTCCTCCCAGCATCAGCCTCTCTGTCCCCAGCATCAGCCTCTCTGTCCCCAGCATCAGCCTCATCCTCCCAGCCTCAGCCTCCCCCAGCATCAGCCTCTCTTCTCTCAGCCTCCCCCCTCCCAGCCTCCCTCCTCCCAGCCTCCCCCAGCATCAGCCTCCCCCTCCCAGCCTCCCCCAGCATCAGCCTCCCCCTCCCAGCCTCCCCCAGCATCAGCCTCTCACCTCCCAGCCTCCCCCAGCATCAGCCTCTCTCCTCCCAGCCTCCCCCAGCATCAGCCTTTCTACTCCCAGCCTCCTCCAGCATCAGCCTCTCTACTCCCAGCCTCCCCCATCATCAGCCTCCCCCTCCCAGCTTTCCCCAGGATCAGCCTCTCTACTCCCAGCCTCCCTCCTCATAGCCTCCCCCAGCATCAGCCTCCCCCTCCCAGCCTACCCCAGAATCAGCCTCTCTCCTCCCAGCCTCCCCCAGCATCAGCCTCTCTCCTCTCAGCCTCCCCCAGCTTTAGCCTACACCCTCCCAGCCTCCCCCAGCATCAGCCTACTCCAGCATAAGCCTACCCCAGCATCAGCCCACACCCTCGCAGCCTCCCCCAGCATCAGCCTCCCCCAGCATCAGCCTACCCCAGCATCAGCCTCCCCCAGCATCAGCCTACCCCAGCATCAGCCTACCCCAGCATCAGCCTCTCTCCTCCCAGCCTCCCCCAGCATCAGCCTCCCCCTCCCAGCCTCCCCCAGCACGCCGTGCTCCTCTGCCGACACTCACAGATCCGATCGCATATACTCACACACACACACTCACACATCAGAACACACTCACACACATCCGATCGCATACACTCACACACACTGAAGATATCGCACATACGCGCTCACACTCACAACATCCGGAGATACCACATGCTTCTGGCCATGTGATCCTCCGGCAGGTCTTGGAAGGTCACTCCACAGTATCGTCGCCGAGAAGCAAGTGATATCCCAGGATGTTGTGAGTGTGTGGATGCGATGTGATGTGTGTGTGATCTGATGTGTGTGTGTGTGTGTGTGTTGTTATGTGTGTGCGTGTGTATGTTCCGCCGCTGCAGGACCTTGATGCGCTGGTAACTATGCTACCATGGTTACCAGCGTATCCCGTCCCCCGCTCGCACGGGAGCCCACACCAGCATACGGCGGCAACCCCAGCAATGCGAGGGTATGTGTCGGCTGGGTTGGCGGCGTACGTTGATGTGGGCTCCTGGGGGTACAGTACTCACCTGGGAGTCGTGGCTCCGTGTCGGTTCGGGGAATGTGTGTGGGGGGCGGGGCCAGAGCGAGCGTGCATTGCGTGAGGGGGCGGGGCGTGGCCGAGTTGCCAATGCGTGCAGGGTGCCGGGGCAAGAGGCCAATCAGTGTGGGGGGCAGAGCCTGGGCGAGCGGCCGGCCAATCCGTGTGCGGGCGGAGCCTGGGCGAGCGGCCAATCCATGCGGGGGGGTGGGGCCATGGCAAGCCCAGCGGCCAATCAGCTTTCTGTCACCGTAAGGACACAATTTTGGAGCAAGACAGACAGACAGACAGACAGACAGAATAAGGAAATTATATATATAGATGTGTATATATATATATATATATATATATATAAACATTTATATATATATATATATATATATATATATATACACAGTACAGACCAAACGTTTGGACACACCTTCTCATTCAAAGAGTTTTCTTTATTTTCATGACTGAAAACCGTAGACTCACATTGAAGGCATCAAAACTATGAATTAACACATGTGAAATGCAATACTTAACAAAAAAGTGTGAAACAACTGAAAATATGTCTTATATTCTAGGTTCTTCAAAGTAGCCACCTTTTGCTTTGATTACTGCTTTGCCCACTCTTGGCATTCTCTTTCTTTGTAGCGTTTGATGGTTTTTGCCTCTGTGCTTGGGGACACTTTCAAAGTTTTCCCAATTTTTCAGACTGACTGACCTTCATTTCTTAAAGTAATGATGGCCTCTCGTTTTTCTTTACTTAGCTGCTTTTTTCTTGCCATAATACAAATTCTAACAGTCTATTCAGTAGGACTATCAGCTGTATATCCATCCATACAGCACAACACAACTGATGGTCCCAACCCCATTTATAAGGCAAGAAATCCCACTTATTAAACCTGACAGGGCACACCTGTGAAGTGAAAACCATTTCCGGTGACTACCTCTTGAAGCCCATCAAGAAAATGCCAAGAGTGTGCAAAGCAGTAATAAAAGCAAAAGGTGGCTACTTTGAAGAAAACTCTTTGAATGAGGTGTGTCCAAACGTTTGGTCTGTACTGTATATGTATATATACATATATATATATATATATATATATATATATATATATATATATATGGCCTCTTCAGAGAGGAAAGACTCTTGTGCCACCTATTGAAGATACTAATTCTAAAATTCATTATCAGTCCTTTATCAAGCTTTGTCACATGATTTTTTGAGGCCTCTTATCTAGCCAAATCAGACAACCTGCTTTGCACTGATTAGAGGCGCGTACCCCAAAACACGTTTGCAAATGAAATGACTGGTTTGTCTTCTTATGTCTTATCTATTTGGCATGGATCATTAAAAGTTTAAAATTGACTTTTAGAATCGCTGCTCCAATAGGTGGCACACTGAAGAGGAAATTTGCATATTTAAATTTCCAGAGAAGGACTGCATGGCTCAAAAGTCTCCTTAAGTCACCTTGACACTCTCTACAAGGGGAAATATTCTTCATTAGACCCTCTATACTTTGTATAACATGCTGGGAATGTGAGATTGGATGTCTTGTATATAAAGTAAGCGTACTGTCATGATTCCTTCTCTAAGTGTATCTTGGACACAATGTGTGTCTGTTTGCTGTACTATGGAATTATAGTGTGCTGAACTGTCAGTTTGGTGATTGACATCTCGGTCATCCAATGTAGTGCAGGGGCATGTGAGCTGTTGGTGTGTTGAGTGACAGCTCAGTCGTCTAATCTGATACTGGGAGGTGTTGGGTTTTCTTCAGATGTTGCCTGTTTTTTTGTGACTGCTGAGCTACTTAGCTGAGCAATTAATCCCAGAACACTGCCATTAATAGCATTCTGCTCAGTGGTGCTTGCTGGCCTTGTTTATTTGTGCTCTGAGTTCTGATCTATTGCTGCCAGACCTTGGACCTCATCTGACCTACTTTCCTTTTGTCTCCTCCCTTTGCACTGATCCACTATCCTCAAGGTACATCGCTGTCTATCCCCTTAATCCTTGATGTACTCTCCTGGTATCTGACCCTGGAACGTTTGACTGCCCTGTGCCATGCCTTCTCCGTGTAGTGAATAGCATCACACTTACAATAAAGAGAGAATCATCCTAGCCATGCATTATCTGTCTTGATTAATGGTCTTCAGATAGAACAGAAACGTAAAACATCCTCAAGATGATACTAGACCAGGGGTGGGTTGTTAGTTTTCATGAGGGGCCACATGAGAGACCATGACTGGTGTGGAGGGCTGAATCAATAGGCTATAATTAATTCTGCTTAATATTATTAACATGTTAAAGGGAATCTGTCAGCAGGTTTTGCTACATCATCTGAGAGCAGCATAATGTAGGCAAAGAGATCCTGAATTCAACGATGTATCACTTAGATTACTAGATGCAGCTGCTCTGACACAATCAGAATTTTTAGAGTTCGCAATGCAGCATGATAGCTGCCCCCATCCACACCAGGCTCTCTATAGAGATTGAAATTTGTCAGTGAGGCATCAATCACAGCAGGGGGCATGTCCGATTGCCCTGCAAGATACAATGTAGTCTGAGCAATGATAAGTTCTACTGCTTAAACAAACATTAGAGGAAAATAACCTATCGGACTTTGACAAGTAAGGCATCCCTTAATTCTATGTTTTACCCGCTTACAGCATGTTGTCTACAGATTACATGGCAAAAACATGCTGACAGATTCCCTTTAATTATTTTTTTTATATTAATTGTATAACTTAATATTGAACAGACTTAAATATGCTGTCATCCCCCTTTATACAGTATGAGCCAACACACAACCCCCCTACATACAAGTATGAGCCCCCACATAGCCTCTCTATATGCAATGTTGATAAAGAGAGTTGTTTTAGCTCACCCTTATTCAATGGAGGGAAGTTATTCCAAGGCGGTGCCTGGACAAGGTATGAGGCAGACTTGTAACAGAAAAGGAGGATCCAGCAAAACATCCATGGAGATATTAAATTAAAAGTGTGTTTATTTCATTCTTGTTAAAAGCATGGATGAGACAGAAGACAGGAAGGATCACAGCCTCCATAGTATGACTAAGAACAAGTCCATGCTTTTAAGAAGAATGAATTAAACGTACTTTTAATTCAATATCTCCATGGATGTGTTGCTGGATCTTCTTTTCTTGTTACAAGTCCCACTCTATATACAATATGAACCCCACAAAGCCTCTTATATACACTATGAGCCCACACATAGCCCATTTATATTCACTATGAGCAAACACATAGCCCTTCTACATGTAGTGTGAGCCCCACATAGCCCCTCTATATGTAGTCTGAACCTTCACATAGCCTCCTATATACAGTCTCCTATATACAAATATCAGCCCCAAATAGTCTCCCATATACTTTATAAGTCCCACATGTCCACATAAATACATAAATACAGCATGAGCTCCCACAGTCACCTAAATACATTATGATCACCATATAACCTCATGTATATTTTATGAGCCCCACATAGCCTCCTATATACATTATGAGTCCCCACATAGCCTCCTATGTTGTTTATAAGCCCCCACAAGGCCTCCTACATACATTTCTAAACTCCACATAGCTTCCTATATATAGTATTAGCCCCGTATAGCCTCCTAAATACAGCATGAGCCCCCACATAGCCTCCAATATACATTATAAACTCTAAATAGTCTCCCATATACATTATGAGCCCCCACATAGCCTCCTATATACATTATGAGCCCCACATAGCCTCCTATATACATTATGAGCCCCACATAGCCTCCTATATACTTTATGAGCCCCCTAATAGCCTCCGATATACATTTCTCAGTCCTTATATAGCCTCCTATATACATTTCTGAGCCCACACATAGCCCCCCCATATGCAGTATGATCCCCCACATAGTCTCCTGTATACATACAAACAAGACACATGAAAACGCCCCCACCACATATTCACCTCGCTCTTGTTCCGTTGGAGCTGTGCTCCAGCCTCTGGTGCACTGACGCTCCTCACAGCACATGTCATGATGTAACGTCATCGAGTCTGCTGTGCCTCACACTAATTGGTGGAAGAATTATCCAATGACACCTCCTCCACCAATATATTCACTGCTGTCTGCATCCTCTGGATCCAAACAGCAGTGACATAGAGTGACGGAGGGATTGGTGTGACCCACGGTCAACTGTTTTCAGTCCTTCAGCTGTCTTGGTCCGCAAGCCAGTCTGGATAAGTCTGAATGAGGGCCAGATGTGACTTGACTTTGCCTAGCCCTGCACTAGACCACTAGAGTTAGGGTAGGTTCACATGTCACGGTTTTGTCGCTTTTTCAACACATTTTTTGCCACTAAAAATGCAGTATTTTACTGTCCCAGCAAAGTGAATGAGATTCCTGAGATCATGCACATGTTATTTTTTTCCTTGCAGATTAAAAGCAGTTTCAAATCTGCAGCATGTCAATTCTTTTGGTGTTTTACAGAGTTTTTCACCTACTCTAATATATGGTAATAATTGCATTAAAAATGCAAGCAAAAAATGTGTAAAAAAAAATAAAATCACATTTTTTTATGCTTTTCCTGCAAAGAAATGGTGCAGAAATGTCTTGTAACAAATACTTAACATATTCACATATCCTTACCGATTAACTTCTGCTCAGCCCAAGATCAACCTCAGTAATGTTCCCTAAAGGTCCTATGAATTTTACTTTGGAGATGACTGTCACAGTTGACTCTCTGCTTTAGGAGTTTTGTGACAGGTTTTGGGTCTCACTTTCCCCTGTGCGACTGCTATTTAAATGTTTTTTCCTTTCCTTTTTTAGTTGTAGAGTTAATGGCAGTATTCCTTGACAGCAAGCAGGCCAATTACCATCCCAGGTATTTCTGGTTTGAGACCACTCCCAGTCCCTTTATATACCCTCTGATGCCAGCAGAGGGTGCCGGATATTCTTCATTCATTTGGATTTGGGTCTTGGAGAAAGAAGGACCTGCTGTTACCCTCTGCAGTAGTTGATGTGGTGGCTGCAGTTTTGGTTCTGACTGCAGCATTCTGGTGTTGTTGTTTTTCCCCTTGTCTGTCTTCCTTTCCTGGTGTCTTGTTTCAGTGCAGCGGTGAGGAAAGTATCCATAACCTACCCACTCCCTAGCCAGGGACCATTGTAGGGTTATCTCAAGTTCTGGCTCGGCAACAGGTAAGGAACCTATATAGGAACTGGCTAGGAGTGCAGGGTAAGTTTAGGAGGTGTCAAACTTCCCTCTCACTAGCGCTAGGGCCCACCATTGTTAGTGTCCCCGGTGTACCCCTTGTCTTGGTGTTTTCCCATTTAAGTTGTGTATTTGGACTCATGCTGGACTCTCCCCTAGTCCGTGCATGACACTGACTTTGGAGCCATTAATTTTTCACTAGGGTCATTTCCGATTATAAAGTTCACAAATGACCAAATATACCTTATCAGTGATATGTATGTAATGCATAAGTAATAATAGAAAAACGTTTATACTACAATTAAAATTATATGTGCAAATGATTTGTATAGATGAAGGATATAATGTCAAAATCATTTAATAATTTCTATTGCTGAACCCAAATATCCCAGTTCAACATATTTACATTCATACATTCAATTGAATTTGTCTTGAATTATACAAAAACTAAAGGGGGCTTTACACGGTAGCGATATCGGTACCAATATCGTTAGAGTGCGTGCCCGCCCCCATTGTTTGTGCGACACGGGCATATCGCTGCCCGTCGCGCACAAAATCGCGTTCCCCCGTCACACGGCTTACCTCCCCTGCGACGTCGCTCTGGCCTGCAATCCGCCTCCTTTCTAAGGGGGCGGGTCGTGCGGCGTCACAGCAACGTCACACGGCAGGCGGCCAATAGAAGCGGAGGAGCGGAGATGAGCGGGACATAAACATCCCGCCCACCTCCTCCTTCCGCATTGCCGATGGAGGCAGGTAAGGAGATGTTCCTCGCTCCTATGGTGTCACACATAGCGATGTGTGCTGCCGCAGGAACGAGGAACAACATCGCTAATGAGCGTTAAACGATTTTTTGTTTTAGAACGACCTCTCTGCGGCAAACGATTTTGGCCGCTTTTGCGATCGTTTAAGGTCGCACATAAGTGTCACACGCTGCGATATCGTTAATGATGCCGGATGTGCGTCACTAACGACGTGACCCCGACGATAAAACATTAACGATATCGTAGCGTGTAAAGCCCCCTTAAGTCTTGGTCATTGCATATTGTGATGTCTTGACACGTAGCATGGTGCCAGAGGCCTACTGGGTGCCCCAACAAGAGTGAAGATGTCTGGATAGAAAGTCACAATCAGGTGGAAAGCCAAGGTCAGACCGCAGGCTGTGGTAGTGGGACAGGTGAGTGTTGGGGTATTAGTTTTTTTCATTTTACACCCTGCGTTTATTATACTCTCATGTCTTAAGGAACCCATAATAGGGAACATTTGATTTGCAAATATAATTCCCCTGCCAAATTTAAGTGGATTGTTAAACTTGAATTTCGGCAATTGACACACCTCTATAATAGATGCTTGAAACCAACCTCCAGTAGATGTGGTTGGAAAATCAACAGTAAGGAACTAAAACACAAACATATCCATCCTGACAAAAAAAACTAAGATATAATATGTGGCAGAATAAAAAATAATGTGGTCCTTTCCTGAAATCATTGTTTCCTTTCTACTTTATCCAGGATGGACAAAGAGAGCTCAAAATGTCTATTTAAATTTCACTGGCTGAAATAACTAACAATTCTGTTCTGTAATCCCATATTCATCTCATTACAGACACAGATTTTCATAAAAACAGAAACAACAATCAAAAACAATCGAACAACATTTTCGAGACAAAAAAAATCAGAAAGTGTAAATACACAATATAAGAAATCAATTACTATTCACAGATGCACACAGTATTGCCCATCCTATGGAGAAAACACTTAATGTGCTTCAATGGATTAATTCACAAAGTACAATAGCATCAATCATAAATACAAATATTTTGTAAAGAAATTACCCAATGTATTACATAATACAATCCTGATGTCTTACAAATCATATTTCACCTTACGTGAAGAAGAATAAAGCTGAATGCTAATGGCTAAATATTATGAATCCGTGTATTATTATTATACAGCTCAAATATCCTGCTGCACTGAATACAAAGACATCAATCTAGAAAATGAGGTCTAGAAACGCTCGTTGCACGCTTTAGTTGTTGAGTGGAGCTCGCTGCTGTGCATTGCTGAGCCATCCAAACACTTCCAGACGATCTATGAAACTAGAAATTAGGAAGCTCATTGCTCATTTGGAACACATGTCTTATAACAAGTGTTCTCTCCATGATCTTATCATCTAATTGCCTTCAGCAAGAACTCCTATAGCTTATGCTCTTGGGCTGTGCAAATGTATTAGAATCAGTCTTCTGACAGTAATAATAGCCCAGCTCAGAATAACAGCTAGCTAATAAAGTATGATTCATGCATTACTAGTATAGTCAAGGTATTGTCTATTAGGTTTACCTAGTTTTCTTGAGAAATTGTACATGATCTTAATAAAAATTAAGAAAAGGCGGATGTAAAGTCTACCCTATGTACATATCAGGGAAAGATCTTCTAAGTAAAGCTTATCTTCTTAGTATATTTTAATAATATAACTAGCTGCAATTCATGCTACCCTCAGCTTGGGCACCATGAATTATCTGACAGGTTCCCGTTAAGAATTGCCATGGGATAATACCACTTTGGAATTTTACTGCATTACCACATAACTATATAAAAGATGTGGTTTTCACCTCTGGGACGCTTTTCTATCTGCAAAATAGGGATCCGCTTGTGCAAGATGTCAACTAATAAGACAATTTCTGGCAGCCACATGCAGGCAAAACGTATACTGAAAGCTGGCCACATTGCTCTCTCCATCCACTTCTTTTAGAGTCATGGATAGACCTGAGAATGACCTCCATAGAAGAAAATAGAGAGGTGACTACTATCTCCCCCTTTTTTTTATTCATCTTGGACTTGGCGGCCTGAGGCCACTTCACCAGGTCAGACGGGAGTCGAGGATGTGCTAGACCCATATCAATTAGTCATTTATAGCATACCCTGAGAATAAAATAAAAATGTCTAAGAACTATTGAAGGCAATAGAAATATAATGAAATATATATGTAATTTGGATTTTACACACACACACACACACACACACACACACACAAACATACGTATATATATATATATATATATATATATATACACATATGTTTGTGTGTGTATGTGTGTGTACGCGTAAAATCCAAATTACAGATATATTTCATATGTTTCATATTTGCCAATTAAACATGTTGAAGAGGAAATGCTCTCTAAAAGGTATAAAGTTATAGAAGACACAATTCCTTTGCATTTTAGGCAAAAAATATATATTTAAATATTTTACATTTTAAATATGTTAAAATGGGCAGTACAAAAGTTTGGGCACCCATGGGGATCAGTGTGATCAGATAACTTTGCCCAAGGTTTCAGACGTTAATTAGCCTGTTAGAGTTATAGTTGTTCACTATCATCTTTACGAAACGCCAGGTGATGCAAATTTAATAGCTTTATAAAAACCCAGTCTCCTCTAACTTTGTGCCAAAAAGAGCAACCACGGGTTCTTCAAAGCAGCTGCCTAGCACTCTGAATATGAAAATGGTCTAGACTCACAAAGCAGGAGAAGGCTATAAGAAGATAGCAAAGCATTTTCAAGTTGCCCTTTGCTCAGTTCGAAATGTAATTAAGAAATGGCAGTATTGCTAAAAAGGCAAATCAGAACACTTGATTCCAAACTATGTTACCCAGTTTCTTCTGAAGGCGCTGACAACCCACATGTGGTCAGAATACTCTATTTGGACAAACGTCAGGGCCCAGAACAGAAGGAACAATATTTGAAATTTGGAAAACAAATTTGGCTGAAATAGATTGCGAACACCATGATGCATTTGTAGAGCCCCATAAGGTACCTAAATAGCAGAAACCCCCCACAAGTGACCCCATTTTGGAGACTAAACCCCTCAAGGATTTTATCCAAGGGTCTAGTGAGCATTTTTACCCCATAGGTACTTTACAGAAATTGATAACATTACATTATCATATGGAAAAGTTTCATTTATTTCTGAAAAATGTTGCTCTAGCACCACATTTCTCACTTTTACAAGATATAATGGCAAAAATTGTACCCATGGTTTGTTACCCACTTTCTTCTGAGTTCGATGGTACCCCACATGTAGTGAAAAAGTTCTGTTTGGACAAATAGGATGGCTCGGAACAGAAGGAGCAATATTTGAATTTTGCAGCTCAAATTTGACTGAAATAGATTGAAGACACCATGTCGCATTTGCAGAGTCATTGAGATATCAAAACATCACAAGCCCCCACAAGTGACCCCATTTTGGAAAATAGATGCTTCAATGAATTTATGGTGAGGTGTGTTAAGCATTTTGAACCTTGAACTTTTAAAATGTGGATGTGAAAATATTCACGTTTTTTCCTGCTAAAATGTTATATTAGCCCCAAATTTGTAATTTCGACAATGGACAATATGAGAAAATGAGAGACTGAAAGTAAAAAAAAATGCAGTTTTCAGTGTGCTGCTGATCAAATGCACTGGTGTGACGCCCCTGGACTAGTCAGGTCGTCACAGGGTACTGCACGCTCTTTATCTCTAGTGCAGGACTCAACCCCCCATGGTTCTGGGTTCCCAACCTATAATAGTGCCGGCCCTCGAGCAGTGAGGAGCTAGGTGGAGTGTGTGGCTTCTGGGGAGTAAAAGGTTGGGTTGCAGACGGTGGTCTGGACCCGGAGGAGTCGGTGAGCCGGTCGCAGGAAATTGGGACTGGGTGCCGGGACCTCGTCTTAGAGGATGGTCAGAGGCTTGAGTTCAATAGCCGGTCCGGGACCGAATGAACGGGCGGGGTACTGGACCCTAGGTCGGGGAGTAGCTTCAAGCAACCCGAAAATTAACCTGTGGAGGATAGTGACTTTATGGACTGATCAGGGGCGCTAGCGCAATGAGGGGGATAGGGCTTTCCAAGCCAAGCAGCCCACAGAAATCCCAAGCATGAGCCCTTGAGAGCAAAGCTCCACTACAAACAGTAGGGACCGGGGCCCGGACAGCTTTATGCCAACGGGCCAACAAAACACTTCAAATTTGTGCACAGAGGCAGGCTCTGGACCATCAGGGAGTACTATAGGGGACGGATACCGGGACGGGCTCCCCCAAGTGGGCAGCGGCACCCAGAGGCTTGGTTAACCTTGTTGTCAGAGTCTGCTTTCCATCACCGATGCTGTCTGAGTGAGTACATGGTCATCTCCTGCTACCGCCTAGCCCTGCGCTCCCCTGCACCCCACAATACAGAGTCCCGGGGCCTCCCCTACCCGTGGGGGGAAAGTCATCTGGCTGCCCCATTCCATCTCCCCCGGGTACTCCCATCAGTAGCGGTGGTACTCCCCTTACTGCGAACCACGGGTGGCGTCACAATCTATTATCCCCTGTAAATTCCCCCCCTTTTTCATTTGAAGTGGCCGTAAGCCCCCGGGTGCGGAGACCCTTGAGCCACAGCAGCAGCAACCCCTGGATCTGAGCTGTTCGACCGCTGCAGGGGCGGCACACTGGCAAAAGCTCAGAGGTGAAAATTTTATTTATGACAAGATACTACGCGTTTTGAGGACGATCTGACCTCTTCTTCAGGTATATATACATAAGAGTAAATGTGATCCCATAAATAGTATGGTGAAAAGGGATTAGGGTAATAGGATTAATTAGGAAAAGTTAAAACATTAAACAACACAACTGCAAACGTTATTAAAACCATAAAAATGAAACACTAAAAACCTATGTCGCTATGGATTGTCAAACATGCATAAATTGTCCATTGTGTTGCTGCTGTCATTTTACATCAGCTGCCGCTGTGGTCGGTTGATCAGATTAAATAATAAATCAGGGACACATATGCAATTAATCAGAGAGCTACACTGGTTGTATTAAACTTGTATTGATTTACAGTGTCAGTTAGGCTATTGATCTGGTCATCCTCTATTATGGCAAAGTAAGCATACGTACTTTAGAATCTTTGATAAACTAGCAGTGCATCTTGTGAGAAAGCCCAATTTAATGGTTTATCTCTATCATAACCATCACAAAGCTTTACATACACTATTTTCTACTGTGTCACCTCTTATCTTTGAGGTAATGAAGTAGTTTTACCTGCAGCACAGTGTAAAACCGCAGAATATATCACAAAGATGTCTGATCCCAATCTGAGCTATTTTACAAAAGAAGCCCTATAACATTTCTAGGTAAGAGTTGTATATATAACTGATAAGAAATAATGGGTTCAGGTCCAGAAATTAGTTAAGATGAGGTGTTTAGATGCACAACAATGGTTTATACTCACATTAAGCAATTTGCTACAATTATTCATCCAAAAGTAAAATATGATTTTAAGGCGAATTTATCAAGTATTTACTTTTACGCTCAATAATTACAAAAGAGAAATAATGTGTTTACATAGTTTCTATATAAGCAATGCAGCAAGGTGTATGCCTTATTGGAAGCTACTAGGTCAACCCCTTCTCATTCCACATTTACCCCATTTAAAATACATTGATGAGTAGTGATGAGCGGATGTACTCGGCACTAGTGATGAGCGAGTACCAAAAAGCTCGGGTGCTCAAGGCTCGGGCCGAGCATCCCAAGATACTCGTGTACTCGGCCCGAGCACCGAGCCCAATGTTATCCTATGGGAGACCCGAGTATTTTTCTGAAATGACCCCCGGCAGCATGTAGAAACCCTAAAAATGTCACAAAAGTCTCAGAAGAGTGCTCAAATGACATGGCAACAGCATGGGGAAGACCCCTTGAAGCATTTATCACTCAAAAGTCACAGCTGTGAACAATTTTGTCCGAGTTTTACGCCATTTTTACGGACTCACCAGAAAACCTTCCAAAATGACACCAAAATGAATTTTCATGGCGGAAATGTTAAGGGCACATACCCAATAGTGAGATAGAGCTGGTGTATGTTACTTTTTGAGATTAATACATGAAAGATTTTACGTAAAACATTGTGTGGCACTCCGATGTCCAAAACGCACGTTTTGTGCTTTTTACTAGCGATGTCGGTCATTTTTTTTTTCATTCTATCTCCGGTCGGTCTCGCTCTGTCGGTCTCTCTCTGTCTTGTCTGTCCCCCTCTCACAGTCTGTCGGTCAGTCTCCCCCCTCTCTCTTACTTACCGTTCCCCGATCACTGCCGCGGCGCTGCACAGCTGTTCACTAAACTCCGGCGGCTTTTCCATTTTTGAAAAAGCCGGCCGCTCATTAAACAATCTCGTATTCCCTGCTTTCCTGCTTTTCGGCGCCAATGATTGGTTGCAGTGAGACACGACCCCACGCTGAGTGACAGGTGTCTCACTGCACCCAATCACAGCAGCCGGTGGGCGTGTCTATATTGTGCAGTAAAATAAATAAATAAATAATTAAAAAAAACGGCGTGTGGTCCCCCCAATTTTAATACCAGCCAGATAAAGCCATACAGCTGAAGGCTGGTATTCTCAGGATTGGGAGCCCCACGTTATGGGGAGCCCTCCAGCCTAACAATATCAGTCAGCAGCCGCCCAGAATTGCCGCATACATTAGATGCGACAGTTCTGGGACTGTACCCGGCTCTTCCCGATTTACCCTAGTGCGTTGGCAAATCGGGGTAATAAGGAGTTAATGGCAGCCCATAGCTGCCACTAAATCCTAGATTAATCATGTCAGGCGTCTCCCCGAGATTCCTTCCATGATTAATCTGTAAATTACAGTTAAAAAACACACACACACGAAAAATCCTTTATTAGAAATGAAAAACAATAACAAAGTCCCTCATCACCAATTTATTAACCCCGACAAAGCCTCCATGTCCGGCGTACTCCACAGTCCTCCAGCGTCGCGTCCAGCTGTGCTGCATGCAGGTGACAGGAGCTGCAGAAAACACCACCGCTCCGGTCAGCCGTTTTTTTTAAATTATTTAATTATTTATTTCACTGCACAGTATACACACACCCACCGGCTGCTGTGTTTGGGTGCAGTGAGACACCTGTCACTCAGCGTGGGGGCGTGTCTCACTGCAACCAATCATAGGCGCCGAAAAGCAGGAAAGCAGGGAATACGAAATTGTTTAATGAGCGGCCGGCTTTTTCAAAAAAGGAAAAGCCGCCGGAGTTTAGTGAACAGCTGTGCAGCGCCGCGGCAGTGATCGGGGAACGGTAAGTAAGAGAGAGGGGTGAGACTGACCGACAGACTGTGAGAGGGGGACAGACAAGACAGAGAGAGACCGACAGAGCGAGACCGACCGACGGGAGATAGAATGAAAAAAAAAATGACCGACATCGCTAGTAAAAAGCACAAAACGTGCGTTTTGGACATCGGAGTGCCACACAATGTTTTACGTAAAATCTTTCATGTATTAATCTCAAAAAGTAACATACACCAGCTCTATCTCACTATTGGGTATGTGCCCTTAACATTTCCGCCATGAAAAGGGCACATACCCAATAGTGAGATAGAGCTGGTGTATGTTACTTTTTGAGATTAATACATGAAAGATTTTACGTAAAACATTGTGTGGCACTCCGATGTCCAAAACGCACGTTTTGTGCTTTTTACTAGCGATGTCGGTCATTTTTTTTTTCATTCTATCTCCCGTCGGTCGGTCTCGCTCTGTCGGTCTCTCTCTGTCTTGTCTGTCCCCCTCTCACAGTCTGTCGGTCAGTCTCCCCCCTCTCTCTTACTTACCGTTCCCCGATCACTGCCGCGGCGCTGCACAGCTGTTCACTAAACTCCGGCGGCTTTTCCTTTTTTGAAAAAGCCGGCCGCTCATTAAACAATCTCGTATTCCCTGCTTTCCTGCTTTTCGGCGCCTATGATTGGTTGCAGTGAGACACGCCCCCACGCTGAGTGACAGGTGTCTCACTGCACCCAAACACAGCAGCCGGTGGGTGTGTGTATACTGTGCAGTGAAATAAATAATTAAATAATTTAAAAAAATGGCTGACCGGAGCGGCGGTGTTTTCTGCAGCTCCTGTCACCTGCATGCAGCACAGCTGGACGCGACGCTGGAGGACTGTGGAGTACGCCGGACATGGAGGCTTTGTCGGGGTTAATAAATTGGTGATGAGGGACTTTGTTATTGTTTTTTATTTCTAATAAAGGATTTTTCGTGTGTGTGTGTTTTTTAACTGTAATTTACAGATTAATCATGGAAGGAATCTCGGGGAGACGCCTGACATGATTAATCTAGGATTTAGTGGCAGCTATGGGCTGCCATTAACTCCTTATTACCCCGATTTGCCAACGCACTAGGGTAAATCGGGAAGAGCCGGGTACAGTCCCAGAACTGTCGCATCTAATGTATGCGGCAATTCTGGGCGGCTGCTGACTGATATTGTTAGGCTGGGGGGCTCCCCATAACGTGGGGCTCCCCATCCTGAGAATACCAGCCTTCTGGCTGGTATTAAAATTGGGGGGACCACACGCCGTTTTTTTTAATTATTTATTTATTTATTTTACTGCACAATATAGACACGCCCACTGGCTGCTGTGATTGGGTGCAGTGAGACACCTGTCACTCAGCGTGGGGGCGTGTCTCACTGCAACCAATCATAGGTGCCTGTGGGCGGGGAAAGCAGGGAATTTGAGATGGCTGTGTGCAGAGCACAGTGCGCCCGCTGGTATAAAGGCTCGGTCACGCTGTGCGGGCCGGCCAATCACTGCAATTCCACAACTAACAGGGCTGTGGCATTGCAGTGGTCTGCCAGCCAATCCCTGCATGAGGGCTGGCTCTCAAAAGAGCGCCAACATGCAGGGATGAAGACCACGAGTACAGCACGCGAAATTACTCGGTACCCACCGAGAAGCCCGAGTACAGTGATACTCGTGCGAGTACCGAGTAGTAACAAGCATACTCGCTCATCACTACTCGGCACTATTCGTTACACAAATATGAACATATTCGCGATATCGATTACACTATGAGCATTTTGGTATCCTCGTTGCGAGTTTACACTCTCCTTCCCAAATGTTTGGCGCCTGATTTTCAGCCACTAAACATGAGGGGATTATGTGGCAATCACAGTAATGCTGTAGCCATCTTTGCTACTGGCATCACTGTGGTTAGGAGGTGCCATGAAAAAAAATAATGATGTGGTCGTTAAAGGGAACCTGTCAGGTGCAATATGTACCCAGAACCACGAGCAGTTCTGGGTGCATATTGCTGATCCCTGCCTAACCGTCCCAGCCTATAGTAACACAGATAAAGAGATCTGTAGAAAAAATATTTCTAAAGATTCTTTATCATATGCTAATGAGGCCAGGGACTAGTTGTGAGGGCGTTACTTCGCCGACTAGCTGCCCTCTTAGCGTGTTAGTATGCCCACAACGCTGTACTAATATGTTATTCAATGCAGTGTCACCAGCGATGATGCACGCATCTGTGTCCGCAGTGGATGCCGAGCTGAATGTTCCGCACTTCTGGTCATGCGCACTAGACCTGTCTAAAGACGGGACATGTACACCCGGCTTCATACTGCACATAACTGGAAGTATGGGACATTCAGCTCAGCATTCACCGCTGACACAGGTACACGCATCACCGCTGGAGACGCTGCATTGAATAGCATGTTAGCACACCCCTGTGGGCGTACTAACATGCTAAAAGGGCAGCTAGTAAAGGGAAGTAACGCCCTCATGACTAGTCGCTGACATCAATAGCATATTATAAAGAATCTTTAGAAATACTTTTTTTATAGATCTCTTTATCTATGCTACTATATATAGGGACAATTAGGCAGAGATTTTTTTTATGCACCCAGAACTAAATACTCAACTTGCGCACACCTCCTCATCTGGTAATCCGTCATTGAGTTCAAGGAGTTCACCTAAGGTCGCAGCTAGGGTTTCCACAGTACCCCAGCTGTGACTTCAGGTGAACTGACCTCAGGTGAATTCAATGAACTAAGCTGAGGTGAGTTCACTGAGTTCATTGCATCACCTGGGAAAAAAAGCACCAAAAACACTATGCAGTTCTGATGCGAGCCAGGACACGACTGGAACCATGCCACCACCGAAGTTGAATATAAGCTTTTTTAAATTTAATTGGGGGAAACATGTGGAATGAGGAGGGGTTATGCATTAAGGCTTCCTTCTCATGATGAGTATTTGGTGACTTTTTGATGTTGCAGCATGTCTGCACCTATTATGTAAATTAAGTTACATGCTTTTTTTACATATGTATTTTATCACGTTTTTGACTCTGAAGCTCTTGTCTCATAATTTATATAAGGCTGAATTATTTTTGATACTCCCTTGTACTTTGTTTTTATAAAATTTAATTGATACATTTATTTAGGGATTACATATAGTTTTCTACATTTTTGCTACATTTCAGTAGCGGAAATGCACTAAAATGCATATGCGTTTCATATCTATGGTTTTCTGCATGTAATGCAATTTTATGGAGAAAATCTGCACATAAAACTCAGCATATCCCCCGTAGAAATTTTGTGGATCTAAAACACACAGCGCAAGTCAGTTTATGCTGCTGAAGAAAGCACAATAGGCAGGAGAATTAAATATAAATGATATTAACTTTTCTTGAACTGTAAGATTCTGAATTTTTTGCACAGTGATTATATGAAGCATCAAAAATTCACCAAAAACTCATCAGTGGAACTTAAAACGTATACAGTGGCATGAGAAAGTTTGAGACCCCTGGTCAAAATTACTGCTATTGTGAAAAGTTAAGCTAGTTGAAGATGAAATGATCTCTAAAAGGCATAAAATTAAAGATGACACATTTTGCTTTTATTTTAGACAAAAAAAGTAATTTATTTTCATCTTTTACATTTTAAAATTAACAAAAAAAGACAATGGGCCGATGCAAAATGTTGGGCATCATGCATGGTTAGAACCTAGTAGCACCCATTTTGGCTTGCCAGACAAGATTCTTTCATTTCTTGTTTGAGGGATTTTCATCCATTCTTCTTTGGAAGAGTCTTCCAGTTCTGTGGGATCCTGGGTCGTCTTGCATGCACTGCTCTTTTGAGGTCTAGCCACAGATTTTCAATGATGTTCAGATTAGGGTGCCCAGACTCTGCTAAATCTTCCTGAAAGTCTTTTGCAGTCAAGCGGGGGGTTCTGATTTACCTCTGTAGCAATCCTACAAGCAGCTTTTGCAGAAATTTAGCTTGGTCTTCCAGACCTTATCTTGACCTCCATTGTTCCTCTTAATTGCTATTTCTTTATCCCTTCACAACCAATGATGTACTGATACATCATTGGTCATGTCGGTATAACCACTGTGGGCTGCTGCGGTGAGCCGGCAGTGATCCCCGAACCTGCTTGCTACTTAGATCGCACTGTCAAAATGTGATCTTGCCATTCCCCGCCGCCATCGGGGGTCCTGTGATGTGATCACGAGGAGACGAAAATTGCCATGGTAGCGACAGGTCATGTAATGACTCCTGTTGCTATTATGGCGTATTTCCTGTGCGACCCAACAGAGTGTGGGCTCACACAGGAATGCTGCATTTCTGATGATCAGAGTTGTGCAGCTCCGAGCAACAGAAATGAACAAGCAATGAGACAGTGGAGCCATATAGTCCCCTACGGGGATTAGTAAAATAAATGAAAAATGTAAATGAAAAGTTTTTAAAAATATGAAAAAACTAAAAACCTAAAAGTTGAAGTCACCCACCATTCGCCCCACTGAAAATAAAACAATTAAAAAATAAAAAGTATGCACTTATTTGGTATCATAAATGCCTGATCTATCAAACTATAAAATCAATTAATCTACTTGGTATACGGTGTGGCAATAAAAGTATTCCAAACGTCAAAATTACGTTTTTTGGTCACCGACAATTTTTTTTTAAATGCAATAACAGGCGATCAAAACCTATCATCTGCACAAAAATGGTATAATTAAAAACGCCAGCTTAAGATGCAAAAAAAACAAGCCATCAGTGAGCCCCAGATCCCAAAAAATGAGAACACTACGGACCTTGGAAAATGGCGCAAAAAGTGCAATTTTTTAGGGGACTGTTACAGGGTTGTCAGCTTAGGAAGATGTAATATGCGACCTAAACGCAACCCAGGGTCCACCATGATCTAGATCAGTGTTTTTGTCAACTCCAGTCCTCAAGACCCATCAACAGATCATGTTTTCAGGTTTTCCTCATTATTAGACAGGGAATAATTCCATCACCTGTGCAACATCACTGAAAGCCTGAAAACCTGATATAGGAAAACCTGAAAACATGATCTGTTGGTGGGTCTTGAGGACTGGAGTTGAGAAACACTGCTCTAGATGGTATAAAGCTACTAAGTGTCCAGAGTGCTAGACGGACAACAACAGAGTAAGTAAGCAGGGTGAAAAGGGTACACAAGGATCTGTGTTAACAGCACACAGAATCCTAAGTGATATGCCGGAGAACCTGCTACAAACAAAAGTAAAGGATGAGAGACCACTATCTGTGCTGTTGCCTAAATAATAATAAGCAAAGAATGCGGTTTGCTAGAACGCTTAACCAGCGCACAGACTAAACACAGAAAAGCAACGCCATTCACACAACTTACGTGTGTATGAATGTGTCAGCTAGACACAAGATTCAATCAATCTGCCTAAAAAACCTAATGCAAATTCAAGCACTTATCAAGGTGAATATGAGTGTGAGCTAGGTGTTATACAGACAAACTCACTCATGCAGTGCACTGCACACTTAGCCAGCACACAGGACAGAAACAGCAAGCCAAACCAGCGAACTATGTACACAAAACACTCTTACATAGACTGACACACAAAGAGGACTGAGCGGCGTCATTATCTAAACTAAGCTCACAGACAACCAATGCGGGCGTCATCAGATGACCAATCCAGAGAGGCCACGTCATCAGGGCACCTGTCCGGTGGAAAATCAGCAAATAACACGTCAGCAGTACAGCTGTCAAAAGACAGCCAATCAGAACTTGCCATGTCATGCACATGTCTAGTAGACTTTGACTCAGACAGAAAGGAAACTGCACGCACATGCTCAGTGGACATATTTCCACACTTATTCTCTGGCTTGAAGGATTCTGCCCGAGCATGGTCAGTAGCCCAATTACTGGACTTAGACACTGGCTAAGCACATTCAGCCCAAGCATGTTCAGTAGCCTGATTACTGGATTTAGACACTAGCTGAGCACATTCAGCCTGAGCATGCTCAGCAGTCTGATTACTGGACTTAGACACTAGCTGAGCACATTCAACCTGAGCATGATCAGTAGCCTGATTACCACACTTAGACGCAGAGGCCAGTGCAGCCAGCTGGATAACCCGAGGCAAAGCCAGAATCTGAGACCGGTGCCCAGGCAGAGCAGAAGCCGCAGGAGGCCACCTCCGGCATCGGTGGCGCTACCGTGTAACAGGGACAAACTTCTGAACTTTTTTTTAACCTCTTAGATAAAAGTAAATGTATACATATTTGGCATCTACAAACTTGTACCAACCTTAGGCATCATACTGACATGTTAGTTTTGCCATATAGTAAACAGGGTGAATAAAGTATCGTAAAAACAATTGTGCAATTCCACTTTTTTTGCAATTTCACCACACTTGGAATTTTTTTCCCATTTTCCTGAACCCTATTTGGTAAAACTAATGATTTCATTTAAAAGTACAACTCATCCCGCAAAAAAGAAGCCCTTATCTGGCAAGATTGATGGAAAAATAAAAAAGTTACGGCTCTCAGAAAAAAGGGAGCAAAAAACAAAAATGGAAAATCACCCACAGGTAAAAGGGTTCATTACATTTCGAACTGAGGGATACTTAAAAACACTTTGCTATCTTCTTATTGCTTCTCTTGCTTTGTGGGCCTTCACCATTTTCATTTTCAGAGTGCTAAGCAACAACTTAGAAGATTCCATGGTTGCTATTTTTTGGGCACAAGATCTGAGGTGGCTGGGATTTTATAAACCTCTGACATTTGCATCTTCTGGCCTTTCCTAACAATGATAGTGAGCAAGTCATAACTCTAACAGGCTATTTAAGGTTTGAAACCTTGGTCAAAGTTATTTGGGCACACAAATCTTCAATGGTGCCCAAACGTTTGTTTTGTGTCGGCCCATTTTGCTTTTTGTAATTTTTAAAATGTAAAAGATGAAAATCGTTTTTTTTGCCTAAAATAAAAAGGAAGTGTGTAATTGCAGAGATAGGTGTCAGTCACTGTGTAGAACCACCCACCTGACTCCTATGCACCCAAACCATGGATTTCAAAAGATAAAATTCAACTTATACTGAATCTTCTACAACAAACCTATTTATTATTTTGCCTAGATTCTCTTTTTCTATACCATGATATATTCAAATTATATTATATGTACAATGGGACAGGTTCCCTATTAGGTGTCCATGATTAGAAAGTTATGGCTGCTTTCTCCCAGAACAACATCACCTGCGCATCAAGTTTAGTAAAGTGAATTTGGCATAGTTGAGATACCACACACACCTGTTGGCAGGGGCAACTTCTCTTTAAAGAAATTAGCGGATATGTTTTCATAATCTTGGACAACGCTTTCATTTTCCAATTGGGCCGCTACTATAAAGGGCCCCTTTTACTTCTCAGAGATACATATCTTAGATGCTGAACTTGGTGGAAATTTAGGTATGATCTGCTATGAATTGTGGAATAGATTACTAAGTCACCGTAAATTTACAGCCCAGTAAACATACTGTGATTATTCAATAATCAGAATTTATAAAATCCATTTCTACCTATGCTTGATACAGCTTTTCTCACTTGTACTGTACAGTCATGGCCAAAAGTTTTGAGAATGCTACAAATATTAATTTTTACAAAGTCTACTGCTGAAATTTTTCTAATGGCAATTTGCATATACTCCAGAATGTCATAACGAGTGATCAGCTTAACAGCAATTACTTGCAAAGTCAATATTGGCTAACAAAACACATTTCAACATCATTGCATTCCTGCCTTAAAAGGAGCAGCTAACATTGTTTTAGTGACTGTTCCATTAACACAGGTGTGGGTGTTGATGAGGACAGGCCTGGCGAACAATCAGTCATGATTAAGTAAGAATGACACCACTGGACACTTTAAAAGGAGGCTGGTGCTTGGTATCATTGTTTCTCTTCAGTTAACCATGGTTATCTCTAAAGAAACACGTGCAGCCATCATTACTCTGCACAAAAATGGCCTAACAGGGAAGAGTGTCGCAGCTACAAAGATTGCACCTCAGATAACAATCTATCGCATCATCAAGAACTTCAAGGAGAGAGCTTCCATTGTTGCCAAAAAGGCTTCTGGGCACCCAAGAAGGGCCAGCAAATGCCAGGACCGCATCTTAAAACTGTTTCAGCTGCGGAATCGGACTACCAGCAGTGCCGAGCTAGCTCAGCAATGGCAGCAAGCTGGTGTGAGTGCTTCTGCACCTCTTTGAGCAAGGCCTGGTTTCAAGGAGGGCAGCAAAGAAGCCACTTCTCTCCAGAAAAAACATCAGGGACCGACTGATATTCCGCAAAAGGTACAGGGAGTGGACTGCTATATAATATAATATATAATTTTGGTGTCATTCTCAAAACTTTTGTCAATGACTGTATGTGTAGTGAATAGTAGCTTTAAACACTGCTATTAAATACTTCTGTCTAAAAATAAATGAAAGTTAATTTACCCAATTGACTAATTACTGTAGATTATTTGACAACTTTCTATGATAGTGCATGCAAATCATTAGTAAAAAGCGTGTTCTGAAGGAAGCAATAAAACTGCTAGGTAAACAATTGTCAGGTTGCATTTTTTTTTAAGGGGAACCTTAATGATATTTACTGTGAGATATCGAGTTAATCTGAAGGTAAACTGTATTACAAATCTGCCCAACTACCTTACTAAAAGTGTGGGTATCAGGAGAAAATAAATGTATTTCCTCCTGGGAACTGCTGGCTTTTAGTCATGGGGGCAGTGCAAGGAGCGATTGCTATCACTGCTCAAAGCACCCTTTACCATTCTGTGAGCGGTGACTGTAAGGACACCCTGGCTCTTTGACTGCCAGCGTGCCGCCCCCATGCCAGCAGCTGGCGCTGTTCGGATCCGGGCCTTCTGGGATGGTGGCTCGAGGGTCTCCGGACCCGGGGGTCTCGCGGACACGCCGAATTAAAAGGCAGGACGAGGACGTAGATGTACGGGCTAGGGCATATTAAGTTCGTGATGCCACCCACGGTGTGTGGTGAAATGGGACACCACAGCTGCTGTTGTGGGGCACCCGGGGGAGATATTGTGGCAGCTAGTAGTTAACCCCTCCGTGGGTAGGGATGGTTGCCCCGAGGCTTGGTGTCTCTGTGCAGGGTATAGCGACCGCAGGGAGTGTTTGTTTACTCGCAGTTAATAAACCACACAAGTCTCTGGTAAACCAAGGTGCTGGAGGCCAGTGCCACGGCCGGTTGCATTCGGGTCCCCCACCCGGCTGGTGGTCTCTATCCTTTTCCTCTGCACTGTTTTGTGTAAGGTGGACTTCCTAGTCTGAAATTAAGAAGTCCACTCCCGGCTGGATGTGGCCTAAGGAGCCGTGCCCGCAGACGCTGGCCTGTGGGATCTATGGGCCCTGGTGGTGACCTCCTATCCCTATCGGTGGGCTGTTGTCTTCTATGAGGGACGTTGGGTGGGACAGGACCTCTAGTCCTGGCCTCAATCGGTGAATTAACCAGTCCGCTTTTTTCCGGTTCTGGCTTCAGGGTCCGAGTACCCCCCTTTGTGCTACGGTTTCCGGGTCAGTTTCCCGTGTCTGTACCGACGGGCTACAACCCTGTTCCGGTCCACCTCGGTTCTGCCGAGCTGTCTTCCCGTCTCCTAGCGAAGGCACCAGGGCTCCTACCCTGGTACCGTTCAACTTGAACTTCCTGTGCTGGAGCTACACTTAGCTCCAGCCCACACTCCTCTCCAAACTGAACTACAAACTAGATTAGACTGATTGTTTTCCCACCCCGAGCTGTCTAGACCCCAGGGTGGGCGTGTCCAACCTCCTGGTCATGCCCACTGGTGTGTCTATCTTTCCCTAAGGGGGGTGACTAGGGTTTCTAGGTTGGCTGTGTATTTCCTAAGTGGGGGAAGGTGTTGTGCAGGGGCCTATCTGTGACTACCTGGTTTTGCCAGGGCATCACATTCCCCATTGGTTTGATACAGACCATCCGTGGGCTGTCCGACCACCAACATTTATTGAACTGGAAAAGATAAAAAGAGGTAAAACAGATTACAAGTATACTAGCATATTTACATTCAAGCATATTTTGGCTTCTTCCCTTACGGGAGGCATTTTACTTTAACGTTGCACATATAAAACCGGGACCGGACAGACCGGGTCCTTCTCAACTCACCCCCACCCAAAACAACCTGCCCCCTGGTGCCACCACTAAGCACTGGTTCGCACCCCTTGCCCAAGTCCCTGACAGGTCCGGGTGTTGCCCATACAGGCCGGGTAAAAAGTTCCTTACCCGGCAGTCTTTTTCAGGGTTCCCACGTCCAGGGGACCCCTGACCCGGAGGTTAGTCACCGGTTTGCTGGTGACAGGGCCTCGGCTGACTCTACTGCAGGCTTTTCCTCCAACAAGCCTCTCCAGAGACTGCGGCAGGTGAGAAGGTTAGTCGGGGCTATTTACAAAACCCAATAGTTTATGGGTTGGCCTGCAAGTTCACGGCCATTGTCTTTTTAGTGAAAAAGGGGAAATGTAAACTGTAACGGGATCAACAGACGGTCCCAACGGGGGACTTAGCAGGGGAGGTAGCCGGGAACCGCTACCTAAACATCATCTTCATCGGGACTGAAGACTGGTGAAGAGGGGCGGAGGTAGCGCTTTTCTCCCTCCCTCACCCAACGCTTCACATCTAGGGTGAACCATCCCCTCTCCCTGCAGTGCTGGGTGTATGTCACCAACTCTCCAGGCTCCAGGTCCCGGTCTGGGTGGCCAACAGGCAGATGCAGGGCCACGTCCCTCTGGGACACAAAGATTTCAGCCCCCAGACCCGGCTCATATATAAAGCCCCACCCCTTTTGGGGGTTAAAGTGCCAGACCTGGCCTTGATACGCCGGGCCTCTCACCCAGAAAGTGGCGTTCCTCAGATGGTCTTTTTCGCTGTAGGTCCGGGACAGGACCTTCGCCTTCCGTTTCTCCCAGGCGGCAATCTCCCTGCCCAGCTGGCGCCACTGCCGCTCCCAGTACGGGGCATCTGCTGCCTGATCCATCTCAACCTGCGCGAGGGCCGGGCCCAGCCAGAGTCCCTCCGTGTCGGCTATGACCGGTACCTTCGGCAATGGAGGGCTCCGCTGTGGCATGGCCCGCTCTGCTGCCCTGCAGCTACATCCCCGCTGTGCCTCAGCCGAGACCGGGAATTTGGGAGCGGCCAGCGTTTCTTGCTGTGCTGGCTTCCGGTCGGGGACCGTCTCCGCCAGGGCCGTTGTCGTCTCGGGCGCTGCTTCCTCCGGGACTGGAATCAATGTTGGGTTCAGGACCGGACAGGGCACCTTCCGGGCGCTGGTCTGGCGGGGAGCTGGTATGGGTGCCGGGGCGGTGACGGACTCGCTGCTGGCGGCTTCCGCTGGCGGGTCCTCGCGGGCCGATGGAACAGGTACCGCTGCCGGTGTTGGTGGCAGCGGACGGAGCGGGGTGTCAGCAACAGGTATGGGAGGTGAGGGAGGCAGCGTGTCGGGTAGGGGCAGACCGGGCCCCTCAGCCTGGTCGGCCGGTCCCTGGGGGACATAGGGGCGTGGGTCGCTTACCCGCTCCTCTGAGGCTGCCTCCACTTCACGGGCACTTCACACCCACTTTTGAATACGTGGCTATCTATGGAGAAGTCTCCAGAAGCTCATGGCTCCATTTTCTCCCACAGGCCTGTCTATTGGAGACACCCCCGGGTGAGAAGAACAAAACAGCAAAGCAACCTACATGACCCTATATGTATCGAGTACATGAATACAGGCCGGGGAGGGACACACCACCACAAGTTATCATTAGGTTTAGATGTTAGGAGATCATTAGAGACTTTATAAAGGGCTACATGTATAGGCAGATCATGGCAGTATTAAATGACCAATCGACTACATGTAAGTCAGTCAGCGGTAACTTAATGGTCTGTTTAGATAGACAGACCGCACTTCCAAGTGCAAAATATGATTGCTAATATGTTTATTCTGTGCAAATAGGACATCTTGCTCTTGTTTACATAGGATGATGTGCTACTGAGAAGGATGATTTTACACTTGCTGAAAAATCTTCTCACCTAATGAATGGGAGTTTTGCTCATTTGATGGGTGATTCTTTGCCTGTTTAGACAGGCATATAATTGGATATGAGCATTCCTAGTAAGTGGGGCTTACGACCCCTGGCAAAAATTATGGAATCACCTGGCTGTGAGGATGTTCATTCAGTTATTTACTTTTGTTTAAAAAAAGCATATCACAGACATGGCACCAAGGTAAAGTCAATTCTAATGTCAGCTTTCTGGCTTAAAGGAACACTAAAATAAAAATGTCATGAAAACATAATGTGCTAGCCAGTATTAGTTACTTTTCAAGACCAAACAGGGGGAGAAATTATGGAATCACTCAATTCTGAGGTAAAAATATGGAATCATGAAAAATAAACAAGCAAAAAAACACTCCAATTCATCACCAGTATTTTGTTGCACCTACTCTGGCTTTTATAACAGCTTGCAGTCTCTGAGGCATGGTCTTAATGAGTGACAAACAGTACTCTTCATCAATCTGGCTCCAACTTTCTCTGATTGCTGTTGCCAGATCAGCTTTGCAGGTTGGAGCCTTGTCATGGACCATTTTCTTCAACTTCCACCAAAGATTTTCAATTGGATTGAGATCTGGACACATAAGGCCACGACATTGACCTTATGTGTCTTCTTTCGAGGAATATTTTCACAGTTTTTGCTCTAAGGCAGGATGCATTATCATCTTGATAAATGATTTCATCATCCCAAAACATCCTTTCAATTGATGGGATAAGAAAAGTGTTAGAAATTTCAATGTAAACTTGGGCATTTATTGAAGATGTAATGACAGCCATCTCATCATCAATGACTGTGGAAATTTACATGTTCTCTTCAGGCAGTCATCTTTATAACTCTCATTGGAACGACACCAAACAAAATTTCCAGCATCATCACCTTTCCCAATGCAGATTCGCAATTCATCACTGAATATGACTTTCATCCATATATCAATGAATTCAATGCACTCAATAGTTGTGATGCAAATTGAAGACTTTATTTAACAAAGAAATGTGACTGTGTAGTCATCCGACGTTTCGACCTGCCTGGGTCTTAATCAAAACTCGCTATGTAAAAGAAATACAAAATGTGCAATCAAAATCAAATTGAATATGTACAATAATTACAATATATACAAATACTACAAAATATACAGATTTTTGCAAGATCAAGTCATCAAGTCATATATAATCGAGAGGTATATATGTTTGAATAGTTAGATCAACTAACAATATAGAGCAGAAGGGCATAAAAATTATATTATTCATTAAACTGGATAATGAGCTCCAATAGAAAATGGTTATAGGTCAAATGACATTGAGATATTAATAGAAGGAGGCCAATAAATGTTTAAAAGGGTAAATAGCCAGATAAATAAAGAAATGAGAGTAATGTAAACAATGGTGCAGTACACCGGCAAAGTTACCTGTACAGTAGGTGACTGGAGGATAAGAGATGAGGTGCACTGTGGCACTGGTGCATAAGAGAAGATGCCTAATAAGACAGAACACGGTAAATGGGTATAGCATATTGAAATAGAGGTAAAAACCTAGATAATATCTAGGTTATAAAGTATAAAGTTACCTTGAGGATAATGTACAGGGTATGCAAGCGCAGCAGCACTGTTGCTAGTTGTATCTTGTATCCTAATGCTCTGTCAAGAAAGGGGAGGTATATAACTATACCCGGGACCACTATCAGCCAATGGGAAGCTCCGTTCGTGTGGGCGTAGCAGATGACATATGATGTGAGCGTCATAGTTGTAGACGTGACTACTGGTGCTTTCTAATGCAGAGCATGCGCAGAAGAGATGTAGTGTGAGAAGTAGGACGCACGGCGCGTGGGTTGAAAGGAGTGGCACTTGCAAGCGAGGGATTTCTATTAGGCTCAGGCGCATGCGTGGAAAAATGTGTAAATAGCTAAAGAATGAAGCTTAAGTCAATGTAGTTTATGTAGTGGTAGTAGCGCATGCGTAGTAGAAGATAAAGAGAACTTAGTAAAATGAAGGGGATGAATAGGAGTATAGACTGTAGGCATGGAGCGGAAACTGAGGTTATGAATCTAATATATGTAAAGCGCTGTGGAATTAATAGCGCTATATAAATGAATAAAATTATTATTACTATTATTATTATAACATGTTGAAAATCTGTAGGGGTTATGTATGTAATGTATGAATTATATAATTCAATAAAATATGAGAGAATAAATAATAATATCGTACTCAGGTCTGGTTACCTGTAACGTGAGTGTAAGTTATGTATATGTGTGTAAAGCTATATGAGTCTGGTATGATGGAGGGAATCTATGAAAAAATAATAATTAAAATGTGTAAATGAAGTGTGTCTGGAAAGCGACCAGTGAACAGATCCGGTCCCTTGCAGTTCAAAAAAGGAGGGAAAAGAAGATAAAGCACAATTGGAATAAAGAATTAAATATTTTATTATTGATTTAAAGACAAATAGAAAATAGTGCAAAAAACATACAATATATGGAATAGGTCGCCGGTAGTGTGGAGAGGAAAGTGTTCCATATGGGGTGTTAAAAGGTAGCAGAATTACCACGCAGAACCAGCCGTAAAATTTGTATGATTAAATTAATAGTATTACCATTATCTATGTACACACCAGTATCATGATGTAATGTGAAAAGTAAAAAGCTCAGGTGCGGCAAACTAATGGGGGCACATGTTGAAATTAATATATATATATATATATATATATATATATATATATATATATATATATATATGTACACCTGCAGTCAGGTATATAAACAAAAGTGTGCCCCACATAAGTGTACCACAGGAGTTAAATACAGATTGCAAACCAACCATCAACAAGCACAGCGCTACTATCGGGACTTAACTCCTTATTATAAAGCTGAGATGAAGCAGTTGAAGTAACTGGAAAAATGCCCAAGATAAGAGCAGTGTGCAAGTAAATGGAGGGCACAATGTAAATTGTGTGGAAGAGCTTATATGGTACCGGGTCGTATAGAGGAGGCTGGTTCTGGTGGTAAAAGAATAATAGATACAGAATAAAAAAGATTATTAAAGATAATACACAGGGCATACACCCAATAAAACATTACCCCACAACACCAGATATTACAAATATACTACATCTATGTATCCAAGGAGCACACGGTACAAGGAGACAACAAGAAGAGAACTGGAAGGGTGAGACGGGGTACCATGGATAATTAAATATATTTACAAAAGCTGACCGGGACACAAAGAATGGGGCATAGCTTGCCACTTCATTCAGGCCAAATGGGACCAGGGTATTCAGGGAGACAATCCACTTAGACTCCCGCTGTGCAAGAGTACTGCATAGATTACCTCCCTGAACACCCCCATGGACCACATCAATACCCCGTATTTGAAGTGATTTGGGGTTGCAATTATGAAATGTCCTGAAATGACGGGGGAGCGTCTTTAACAAAGTGATGTCCTCTACCGAACCAGCCACAATGATGTCTCTAACGTGCTCCCTGACTCGTATGCGGAGCTCCCGTGAAGAGAGACCCACAATTATCAGGGAGCACGAGCATGTCGCATAGTAAACCACATGTGTGGTACTACATGTAATATACTGGTCAATGGAGAACGTACTCTTACCATCCAAAGAAATAAAGGAAGATGCTCTGATGGTGTTGCTGCAAGCAACACAATGACCACATGGAAAGCAACCCTGTAGAGGTCCCCTAGATACAAAATGATTCTGCCGAGGGGGGATGTAGTGGCTTGTGACGAGAAGATCCCCCAGCCCTTCTAGCTGTCATGAGGGGTCTCCTGAGCAACACTTCAGCCGGTCCCTTGCAGTGTGGATGTGGATTAAAGTTTTATTTGGGACACTTATGATGTGATAAAAGGGATGTATGGAAAGTATGAATGATGTAGTAGAAAGGTGAATTATGATGTGGATATGGGATATATGTAAATGGAACTATAAGCATCTGGAGTCATGAAAAGAATGTGTAAATAGGGTATTATAGGAAAAATGTGAAAAAATCTAAAAGATATAGAAGAATCTTTGGTGGAGGGAAGAAAGGAGGAAAAAGGAGCCTGTGTACTTACCCAAGAGCAAGAGATACTCAATCATCGATTCTAGGAGAAAGAAAATAAAGTCACAATGATGGCAATAAGGAGAAATCACAATGTGTGTATATATATATATATATATATATATATATATATATATATATATATATATATATATGCAATAAATGTTATACAAGCTTGGTCACAACATAACAACAGAAGTTACTCAAATGATTAGATCAAACTCACAGTTCAAGCCCTTAGGGTGTAAAGTTTGTAAAGTGAAGATCCAAAAGGCCTCATGGTCTTTGAGGATACTAATGCGGTTATCTCCTCTATGTGGTCTAGGGACTTGTTCAATTATCTGAAAGCGTAATTGTGACACTGTATGTAGGGCTGAGCAAAAATGATGGGGATAGGGAGCCAAGTCTTTTTACACCTAATAGTGGATTTATGTGAGGCTATCCTATCCCTGACATGTTATGAAGTCTCCCCCACATATAGTAATCCACAGGAACATTTAATCATGTAGACTACAAAGTTGCAATCACACGTAAAGAAGCCCTTAATAGAGAAGCTCTTTCCTGTGTGTGGATGTTAGATCACTGGTGATTTAATAATGTTAGAGCAGGCTGCACTGCCAAGACAAGGAAAAGTGCCTGTTTTTTGTGTATTGAGGAATTGTTGGATAGGCTGTCTAGATAAACTGCCAATGTCAACTCTAACGAGGTTGTCCCTAATGTTACGTGATCTTTTGGTACAGATTAGTGCTGGGGTTTTAAAAGCCTCTATCAGGGGAAAACAATAATAAAGAGAACTCCGGCACTCTACCTCAATGTAGTCAGACAAGAAAAAGGTTTCTTTTTTATATATATTTTTTATTTTTGAAAAAAGGAATTCATGCATATATGATGTCCAAAAATTAACGTTTCAACCATAATATGGTCTTCATCAAAAAGGACCATCTGTGATTATCAGGCAAGGTGAGCTGTTACTAGGCGATGCGGTGCGGCGAGTACCAAGTAGAAGATGCTCAAGAGTATGAATCAATGTAGAGTCTTAGATCTATTGATCGCAAGTATGTGTAAGACCGCTATATTGGTATAGCCCTGTCATATTCTATACTCAGGTATAGCCACAGTTTTATATATACTTGTCCTGTTACTAGGTCTGATTATGCAGTGGGAGAGAAGCAGTAGTTTGCTCCTGTATCCTATACAGCATAGCAGAGTAGTGTCAGAATCCAGGTTAAGTACGAGCTTGTATACTATAATGAAGTTGTGATAGTATATCCTTTAAGTGATATTCACTGCAGTCTACAGGGATACATGCTGCTGTGTATAAATACGGGTAAGGAGTTTCTGATCAGGTTCCTAAGTGGTTAATGGATATTCCCTAACGGGTACCGGACTATCTGAACCTGTGTGGTAGGGCAATAGGACCTGCTCCCTCTGCGTGGCGCTCTCTCCTGAGCACCTATAAGGTGAAGCGGGGTCCTACATCTTTTTTCTATCAGGGGGTAAGCTGTGGAGAGTAGAGACCAATGTTTACGAGTGCAAGCATAGATTTTTGGCATAATGGGATGATGCATATGGACAAATGATATTCTCTCAGTTTGTACAGTATTGTGGGTACGTGATGGGCTTGTTCTCTGTTTTTCCTGTCTGAGAAGAGGAAGAGGGAATTTTTTAGTCATCTCATCAAGTCTGGTGGAGAGCATAGTGGTATTGGAGACAATCTTAGAGACTCTCTGAAATTGAGAGAGAGGCAATCTGTCTTTTGTGGCTCTTGGGTGGCAACATGAGTAAAGGAGTAATGAGTTGTTTTCCGTTGGTTTTGTATAGAAATCTGTCTTGAGATGCCCCGTGTTGTCTTTGAATACTAGGGTATCAAGGAAGAAAATGTTATGGGAATTGGATTGAACGGTGAATTTTAACTCAGCCTTAGCAGAATTCAGTTGTGTAACAAATGAATTAAGGCATTCAAGGGAGCCGTGCCAAACGAAAAAGATATCGTCAATGAAACGTAGATAATTGCTTGCAAATTGATTGAGGAGTGTGTTGGAATAAACATGGTCGTGTTCGAAATAGTCCATGTAACAATTGGCGTAAGCTGATGCCATGTTGGAACCCATGGCAGTACCTCGTATCTGGAGGCAATAACTGTCGCCGAATAGAAAAAAATGTTCATGGAGGACTAGTGTCCAGAGTTCTAAACACAATTGGATAGAGTTATTAGTTAGACCTGAGTCCTGAAGTAGGATCCTCACTGCCTTTATGCCCTTGGAGTGTTCAATTGATGTATAGAGACTCTGTACATCAAGGGTCACTAACAGACTATGTGTAGGGATGGAATTAAGGTTGTGAATGCTCTCAAGGAAATGTCCTGTGTCCAGTACAAAAAAACGTAGTTGTCTAGTTAGTGGCGTCAAGATTTTCTCTAAGAAGATGGATAAAAGTGATAAAATTGAATTGGTCAAGGCTACTATTAGACGACCCGGGGGAGAGGATAGAGACTAATGTATTTTAGGTAATACGTAAAATACGGGAGTGATGTGATGTAAATTAGTCAGGAATTCCATGGTTTTCTGGTCTATGGTATTCAGTTGTAAATAATGGTTCAGACAAAGTTGTATTTTATGTCGTATGGAAGATGTAGGATCATTAGAGATTGCAAGGTAGGTATCAGTGTCACTAAGTTGTTTGCAGATTTCAGCAAGATAGGTGCTGCGATCTAGGACCACCATGGCACCCCCCTTCTCATCGGTCTTGATGATTATGTTTTTGTTATTTTTTAGTGAATTAATAGCAAGTTTTTCATTGCTGGTAAAATTATGTCTGATAGGTAAAAGGCCCAAGTATTGTGCACGGATGATGTTCTTAACATCTCTATTGACTAGGTCGATATATGTCTCTCTGGCATGGTATGTAGAGGGTGATTTATACACACTAGGTTTCCTTAGATCATAATGTGATACAGATAGATCAGATGGTGCATACGTAACACCAGATTGTTGACTGGTTGACACAGTATTTATCAAAGTACCAAAACGTGTTTTAAGTCGTAAATTACGGTAGAACCGTTCCAAGTCTTTTTCAAGCTAACACACATCCCAGCGAAGTTTGGAAAAACGATAAGCCCTTCTGTAGTATATCCAGCTCAGAGGGTGACAGATTGAATGATAAATTATTAACTACCAGGTTTGGTTTCTTACCTGGGTCTGGGAGCATGTGGTTATTCGTGGACCGGGACCGGTAGGCAGACCGCCTTGTGGGTGCAGACCATTTTTTTTTTAAATATTATGACTTTCATCCAGTCCTTCACAGTCCACGATTACTTTTCCTTAGCCCATTGTAACCTTATTTTTTCTTTTTTGGGTGTTAATAATGGCTTTTGTTTAGCTTTTCTGTATGTAAATGCCATTTCCTTTAGGCGGTTTCTTACAGTTTGGTCACAGACATTGACTCCAGTGTCCTCCCATTTGTTCCTCATTTGTTTTGTTGTGCATTTCCTGTTTTGGAGGCATATTGCTTTAAGTTTCCTGTCTTGATGCTTTGATGTCTTCCTTGGTCTACCAGTATGTTTGCCTTTAATAACCTTCCCATGTTGTTTGTATTTGGTCCAGATTTTAGATACAGCTGACTGTGAACAACCAATATCTTTTGCAACATTTCGTGATGATTTACCCTCTTTTAAGAGTTTGATAATCCTCTCCTTTGTTTCAATTGACATCTCTCATGTTGGAGCCATGATTCATGTCAGTCCACTTGGTGCAACAGCTCTCCAGGGTGTGATCACTCATTTTAAGATGCAGACTAACGAGCAGATCTTATTTGATGCAGGTGTTAGTTTTGGGAATGAAAATTTACAGGGTGATTCCATTATTTTTACCTCAGAATTGAGTGATTCCATAATTTTTTTCCCTGTTTGGTTTTGAAAAGTAACCGTTACTGGCTAGCACATTATGTTTTCATGATTTTTTTTTTAGTGTTTCTTAAGGCCAGAAAGTTTACATTTGAAATTACTTTAGTTTTGTGCCATGTCTGTGATCTGCTTTTTTTAAACAAAAGTAAACAACTGAATGAACATCCTCAAAGCTAGGTGAGTCCATAATTTTTGCCAGGGGTTGTATATATTTTATTTTTTTAATATTAAGTAGTGATGAGCGAGCACAAATTGCTTGTGTGTTCAGTTCTCGAATCGAGCATGTGGGATGCTTGACTCGATTACATAGCACAATAGAAGTCAAAGGGTGACTCAAACATATTTTTCCTTCAAGACACGTGCTGTTACCTGGCCTGACACAGCCCCCGGCTACCACAGTCTCCATCATCTGCATGCAGCAGGCAACAGACATCACCCGGCAACCTCCGTTCCATATTCCCGGCCATCACAGTCACTATCATCCGATTACAGTTAACATCGCCTGACAACTTCCACTCCGTGTGCGCTGTCCAAATGTCCCTTTCCCCCAGACCAAAATAACGGATTGTTTCGCTTGAGTCACTATTCCGGAAAAGAGAGAGGGAGAGAGTTATATTTTCCAGAATGAGGACTTGACCAGAACTAACTGTACAGTTACTTTGGTCGGGAAAGGGGAAACAGTTGGATGGTGCACACAGAACGGACGTTGCCAGGCAATGCCAGCTGCACATGGATGATAAGATAATAGGCAATATGATAAGAATGGGTATATAACTATAGACAATGGGAAGTCCACGATGTAAAGTGATCCATGAACTGGTGGGTTTGGTGTAGAGGCAGTATACAATGGCCACTCACCGGTGGAAGGCCTTGATAAGTTTTATAGTGTGAACGTCAAAAGACTTTAAGAGATAATAAAAAGGGGATGACCTGAAGAGCATATTTTGGAGAAAGAAGCAGGTAAACACCTCTGTGTATGTGTTCTTAAGTCTGGAGCTTCCACTACTTAGACTATAAGGATCAGTATTACGAAACATTTTTTAAAAAAATACATAAAAGATTATGCTATTACAGTCTAGATATTAAATTGCATGAAAAACTAAATATTTTACAACATAATATTTATACACATCTCTGAAAGATTTAGATTTTCTGGTAATGTATTTAAATATAGTTCTGTGAAAAAACACCCACATGAAAATATCTCTGCGAATATATCTTCTGAGAATTGCACAGGAAACTAATAGGAAACAAGTGTAAAATGTGTAAATATCAAAAACATGCAGACAACCATCCAATATATCTCATTGGAGATTTGCACTTTATTTATTCTAGATATATATTTCTAGATTTCTAGAATATAATGTTGCATATTATGTGAGTAAGACCCATCACAAGACAAATAGTCTCAAAAGGGTTTTTTTCACACTGTGTTTCTACATTCTATGATAACTCCTAGGCAGCAGGCTCGCTGTCGGGGGGTTATGCTTGACACCAATCTTTCCTTCACCACCTATATACAATCTCTCGTTCCTGTCACTTGCACCTCAACAACCTCTCTAGAATCCCCCCCTTTCTCACCATGGAAACTACAAAAACCGTTACCGTGGCCCTGATCCACTCCTGCCCTGACTACCGCAATTCTCTATTAATTGATCTCCCCCTAACTAGACTCTCTCCTCTACAGTCCATCCTTAATGCTGCAGCCAGGGTCACCTATCTGGCTAATCATTACTGGGTGCATTTGCTCTGTGCCAGTCATTGTACTGGCTGCCCATATATCATAGGATCCAATTCAAATAGCTTGTTCTCACCCACAAAGCTATCCACAGTGCAGCACCCTCCTACATCTCCGCCCTCATCTCTGTTTATCACCCTACCCGTTCCCTATGCTCCACAAATGACTTTCAACTAACATCCACACTAATCCAAACCTCGCACTCCTGGCTCCTAGACTTCTCCCGACTTGCACCAATCCTCTCTAATGCTCTAACCAAAGAAACTATGATGAACCACAACTTACTCAGCTTCAGACACTCCCTATAAATATATCTTTCTAGGGTGGGATATCATCCTACCCAATCAAATTCAATTCACATAGAGCCCCTCCACAACGTCTCAGAACATAACTCTCTTAAACTCTACTGCACCCAAAAGCATCACAAAGATTGCCTGATTGGTTCATGCAGCCTTTATCTATCCTCCATTTCTTTGAGATGACTGGATTGTCATTGTAAATAAACACATGTGCCTTCCCCCCCCTTCCCCATTGTAGATGTAAGCTATCACGAATAGGGTTGTCTTTATTTTTGCTCTAACTATTGTAGTTTCTACAACTATTTGCTTGTATATGAGCCTCTGAATTGTAAAGTGCTGCTAAATATGTTGGCACTATAGAAATAAAGATTTTTATTATATTATTATTGTGTCTGGGGTTTCTGCTTGAATCCCCATAACAGGATTAAGGCAAATGCGCAAAAGTGACTGCAGTGACTCACACAGAATCTAAATGAATCTTTTTGTGTTTTTCTTTTTTTTTTACATTGACCATTAGTTTGTTTCTGTCGTGTAAAAAAGGCTGTTAACATGCAAACATAGGGTCAATTTGGAGGTTAATAATGTTCTGACACTGTGCAACTGAGAGAGGAAGACAAGTGGAGGCTACAGAGGATGTACAGCATTATACACTGTAGGTAGTGCTCTACATCCACTGTGCATTTCATGGACGGGTGGCAAATGCAGGGGGCTCCCTTTGTGGATATTGGTCTTGGGCAATAGCCTAGCTTGTCTCTCCCTAAAACGCCAGCCCTGCTTGCAGGCAAACTCTCCCCATTGCCATGCACTAGAAATCACTGCGCAGGAATTATTTGTGGACAGCACAGTAGCAATAGACTAAGATGGGCTTTACACGTTGCAACATCGCTACCGATATATTGTCGGGGTCACGTCGTTAGTGAAGCATATCCGGCGCCGGTAGCGACATCACAATGTGTAAATCCTAGGTGTGACGATGAACGAGCACAAAAGCATGAAAAATCACTGATCTGTGTCAAGTCGTTCATTTCCATAATGTCGTTACTTCTGCAGATACGATGTTGTTTGTCGTTCCTGCAGCAACACACATCGCTGTGTGTGAAACCCTAGGAACGACAAACATCTCCTTACCTGTGTCCAACGGCAATGAGAAAAGGAGAAGGTGGGCGGGATGTTATGTCCCGCTCATCTCCGCCCCTCCGCTTCTATTGGCTGGCCGCTTATTGACGTTGCGGTGACGTCGCTGTGATGCCGAATGCACCTCCCCCTTGAAGGAGGGATTGTTCGGCGGTCACAGCGACGTCGCCGACCAGGTATGTGCGTGTGAAGCTGCCGTAGCAATAATGTTCGCTACGGCAGCAATCACCAGATATCGCATGTACGACGGGGGCGGGTGCTAACGCGTTCGACATCGCTACCAATTGCTGGCGATGTCGCAGCGTGTAAAGCCTGCCTAACATTAGGAAATGTATCACAATCACAAAGTAACTAGCAATAAGGAAATCAGGCAAAATTCAGATTCCCTTTTTTCTGGTAAATTTGATTTGTGCAGAATTTATTCTCTGAGAATATAATGTCCCTTATTATCATCTGATGCGCAGATCACAGAGCAAAATAAAGAGAAGATTTAAAAAATAAGAAATCCTTTTCCTCACCTTACTGCTCACCTCTAAAGCAGGGTTGTTAACTAATTTTTTTACTTTTTCTGGATGCTTAATAAAAAAAAATCAGAGACAAACAATATTCTTTACTGACACATTGGAAAAATATGATAAATCATTATGATTATAAGTAATACAGATCTACAGCCCCTAGATCTGATAAAAAGACATCAGCTGCATGCACTGTAAAGTGTAAAATGATGATAATTACTGTAAAAATAAACTACATAAGTTTCTACAGCTTCAAAAAAAATTATAGACGCCTTAAAAAAGTTTTACGGACAGGGAAAAAAAGTGGCATTTTTTATGGACTGTCCTGGAATTTCTGGATTGTTGGCAACTCAGTTCTCCAGCCTTTCCATCTCTATATTCTTCACACAGAAATATCTGGGCCTCTAATGCTAGGTTGGGATTTCTGGCTTTGAGGAGACCCAGGAGGGTTCTGCGCATGCGCGAGCAAGGTACCGGAGCACGATGTGACGATATGATACCGTGACATTTTGCATGCTTATACACAATCATACTGGTGATTGCAGCACAAGCAGTGGCCATCTGAAGATGTGGCAAGGACTGGATGGATGATATGAAGAGGTGAGTGGTAAAGCGAGTAAAATGTTTTTTTTTTAATTTTGTCTTTTATGGGTTTAAAAAATGCCATGATGATCAAGTTGTACAAAAAACAAATTACAAAAAACCCGCACATGTTGCTTTTCCCATATTTTTAATACCAAACAACACCTTGAAAGCTCAACTTAATCTTCCTAGGAATATGTAATATGTAATAAGCCTTAATGAAACAAATGCTCACTAAAAAAAAGAAATCTGCCATTTAACTGGCTGGTACTTCAATAAGTAACGCTTAAAGGGTTAATGAATCATGCTGACTCCAGTGAGGTAACAGTGTGTTCATAATTTATACAGCTGATTTCATTATACATTTTTTCCCTTGAAAGAACTGCTCAATAAATTAACATTTTACGATTTTTATTTGCAGTCGGTCGAACAGAGAAGGGCAAAGTAAACCACACTCAGCATATTCTCCTGGCTCCGGAATCAGCCAACGAGGCAGCTCAAGGTTTCACTGCACTAATATAAAACATGGAGGTGGAAGCGCTGGTGGTGGAGAGTCTCTGGAGAGCAGGTCAATAGCATTTGACATCAGAGAAGAATTTTTTTTTTCCATCTTGATGAGAGGCAAATCTTTTATACATAGAAAGGCACAAGATCAAGCAGAGCGAGAGGAACATCCGTTTGCCTACCTTTCTTGTTCTGTGGGAATATGAATGTAAGTTAGTAAGATAGTAAGGTACAGATGAAGACTTTTCAATGTTTTGAGAATTTCAATAGTTGGTTTATATCTGTTTATGTAAATACATCAAAATAGTTTCTTGCAGATATATATATATATATATATATATATATATATATGTATATACCGTACATATTTGCAGTAGTGAAGTCAAGAGTACAGCTCAGTAGTCTCATGCCATCTACCAAGGCATCACCATGAGAGAAGTGCGGACCCATTCAAGTTCGGTCTGTTGGTTTCAGCCGGTCTTTAGATAAAGTTCAATTTGGGACCCAGACTTGACCTGAACCCCCATGGAAGTCACTACTTGGGCACAAGGGGAGGATGGGCGTTGTTTTTTTTTTACATTTTTGACTTGTTACACACTACATCTGATCTCGCTGTTGTTACCCCCAGTGTGAGCCATTCAAACACTGCAAGCGGCTCAGCTCACACTGGGCTGAGCACAGCGATGCTCGAGAGAATGGTTTGCATACTTAAAGCACCCGAACTCTGTTTTTTTGTAACGTCTGTGTTTGGTACAAACCCTGAACACTGAACACCGAACCCTGGGTTTGCTCATCTCTGATCACCATTGACCTCAGTGATTGCCTGCAAAGGTAATGATGGCAGTTCTGCAGCCAATATCAACAAAGACAGAGGGTACCAGGGAGAGTACGGCTAATTTTGTTATCTTTATACAGAGCAAGTAAAATAAACGCTGGAAAAACCTCTTTATATTATCTGCGATAATGTAGCTGTTTCATTACTTCCAATGCCATCAAAATCAATAGTTAGAAAAATGGCAGACAAGCCAGATTGCGAGAACTGTATTTCTGGCCATAGCCACTAATCATGTCCATGCTTCATATTTTCTCAGTTCCCTGATTTTTATGTTTCCATTAGTTTACATTCACAAATATGATCCAGAATTTATGACACTGCATCTTAAGTTAACAGAAACATAAAAATTCTTCAAGGTTGGACTCTGACAGTGCGGAGGTGTGTTTAGGGAAATATATACCATGAACCTTGTAATTCGTGCACACATGACCTTTGAAAGAGCTGCTGACTGATGTGGGGTAGACTGATAACACAAAGTAGCAGTGTCCTCTGTGAAAAATGATCAAAGATTTCAGTTTAAGTGCACAAACAGTAATGTAGAGATAACGAAGCAATCAAATACTAAAATAGTCTTTGTTGTCCAATCACAGTGAGGCTTTCAGTGTTCCGCAGCTTAAGAAATGAAAGTTGCACTTTGATATATGATTTGTAGTCTGTTTGGACTACAAGATTATCATGAAAGAGTGTAAAGTGTATTATAAATGGATCCCTCATCACCTTGATTTCTTCCCATGTTGATGCCATCCAATCCTATGATGAGAATAGCCACTTTCTTCCATTGATCTATCGTTTAGTTGTGAGCCTCACGTATGAATGCTGACCAGTTTGCAACTATACAACCCCATACGCAGCCAACTGGCCTGCCCGTTTTTTTGTTTGTATAAGGAAGAACATTTTCCATGTGGATTGAAGCTCAAAGTCCACTGACAACATAACAACGTACTTAGACTGCTTCTTCCAAGTGCATAGCAATACCACTATTATTATGTATTCAGCCTGATTTGCATATGGCTTCTACACTAGAAAAAATAATAACCAAAAGCATACATTTTTATACACCTATACAGCCATTCCACTATTTCCATATGTGAAAACATGCTGGCAGGTTTCTTTTAATCCTTTGTCATATAGTCATCTGTGATTTTGGACTAGAAGGAATTGCCTTGATTCCCCATTATTGGATACACATCACCTTATCACCCGTTCACTGGTGGTCCTCTAATGGTTCCTTGGTCTTCTAATCAATGCATATGGGCATCGCCTTGGAAGACATGCCATTAGCAAGATGCTCTGACTCAGCTATGTAGACATCAGGATTTAGCCATTGTCATATTCTTCCAGATTGTCAAGATTATGTCGCGCCATGGTTAAGGTCTCTTTTTTTTTTTTTTACCCTGCTGAGATTGACTTGTAGATGTTAATCTCCGCTGCAGACACACGTTTCCGCTATATAAACTCACTTCTCTTTCTCTCCTATGCCGGCTATAGCTCATTCTTTAACTGTCCACTTTAATGGAGCCTGGCTCTGGAGAGTCTGAGGTGCTGTTTTTGTTGCAGCTGAGAAGTTTTCTGCTTGAGTAGGTCTGGAGAGCTATTTGTTGTGTCTTTCCCTTGTTTGTTTTACCTTTCTTGTGCTGTTTTATTGTAGTGGCAAGACTAGTGTCTCACTGGCCTTCCCACTAGTCAGGGTGAGCTCGACCAGTGAGGGCTTAGGCACGTGAGTGCGCATGGGGGGAGAACCCATCTAGGGACATTAGGGAGTGCAGGAATCATCCTCAGGAGAGTTTTAGGCGGTGACCCTACTCCCCTTTCCCTAGTGCCAGTGCCATTCATTGTATTGTTTCCCTTTTGTACCCTTTGTGTTGCGAAGCTTGCTGTGGGTCCTCTCATCCCTGGCGTGATAGAGATACTCAGTGACTTTGCTTCTTACATATCAGCCCAGTGAAAAATGCCAGCTTTGGGTGAGTGGACAGAGTGGAGAGTGAAGCACTTTATTCTTCAAGAGGTGTTTGTCTTTTAATGAATCAGATGATGTGTAAAGTGGTGTGCATAGTCGTGTGCACTTAACTACAAATTTTACCCTGTAAGGTATGCCATCATTTGTTATGAGCTTGATGAGCTGTTGTCGTTATGCTCCATCACACCCCCTTTACGCCCAGCTTCACCCAATTTGTTAGAACTAGTTGAAAATGTTGTAAAAGCAACAACAAATTTTTCAAAATGTATGTGCAGCTTTGAGTTGTGCAAAAGTTTTGTGACTTTACAAAACTTTTTATGTGTAAAATCTTTGATTATTCAGTGCCATTGATTTCAAGAACGGACTACTTGTTGCCTAATGTATCCCACACCTTGTGCCGTTGTCACAAGATAATGTTATTCACTTCAGTTGTCACTGGTTTCAATGTAATGAATGATTGGTGTACAAATTACTTATAACTCAATTATGAGACTTAGTTTTACACAATTCAGTCATAATGGTACAATAGTGAACTTGCCAAGAGATAAATTGTGCTTTGGAAGATTTTCTGATAGATCCAGGTTTTACTGAAATTATGCTGCTTGAGATTGGCTCCTTCTATGAGGAAATTAATCATTTTACCTTGCATCGACAATGCAATTCTGATGCAGCATTTGCATGTAATTCATCAACCAAAGACAGAAATAGATAAAAAATGATGCTCTTTATACTTTATGCCTCCGTTGGAGATTTACTCCAGATTAAAAAACTATATATACACACACACACGGTACAGACCAAATGTTTGGACACACCTTCTCATTCAAAGGGTTTTCTTTATTTTCATGACTCTGAAAATTAATAATAATAATAATAATAATCTTTATTTCTATAGCGCCAACATATTCCGTAGCGCTTTACAATTCAGGAGGATCATATACAAACAAGTAACAGTTATAGAAATACAATATTTAGAGGGGAAAAAAAATACAACCCTGCTCGTGAGAGCTTACAATCTACAATGAGGTGGGGGGAGAGGCAAGGTTCAAGTGCTTATTTACAATGACAATCCAACCATCTCACGGAAATGGGGCTGGATAATGGTTTCCTGGACCAGTGGGCCCGAGCCTTGAGATGCCTTTGGGTGCCATGGAGTTTGATGTGGAGCTATGTTGTGAGAGGTTGTAGAGGGACTATGTGAATCGAATCTGATTAGGGAGTGTGATAGGCCGCCCTAAAAAGATGCGTCTTTAGGGTGCGTCTGAAGCTGAGTAAGTTGTGATTTGTCCTAACTTCTTGGGGTAGAGCGTTCCAGAGGGTTGGTGCAGCTCGGAAGAAGTCTTGGATCCGGGAGTGGGAGGTTCGAATTAGTGTGGATGTTAGTCGAAAGTCGCTTGCAGAGCGTAGAGAACGGGTGGGGTGATAGACAGAGAGGAGGGTGGAGATGTAGGGGGGTGCCGCACTGTGGAGAGCTTTGTGGGTGAGAACAAGCAGTTTGAATTGGATCCTATGATATATGGGCAGCCAGTGCAATGACTGGCACAGAGCAGAGGCATCCGAGTAGCGGTTAGCCAGATAGGTGACCCTGGCTGCTGCATTAAGGATTGACTGTAGAGGAGAGAGTCTAGTTAGGGGGAGACCAATTAATAGAGAGTTACAGTAGTCCAAGCGAGAGTGGATCAGGGCCACGGTGAGGGTTTTTGTCGTTTCCATTGTGAGAAAGGGGCGGATTCTAGAGAAAATTGTAGTTTCACATTGAAGGCATCAAAACTATGAATTAACACATGTGGAATGCAATACTTAACAAAAAAGTGTGAAACAACTAAAAATATGTCTTATATTCTAGGTTCTTCAAAGTACCCACCTTTTGCTTTGATTACTGCTTGCCCACTCTTGGCATTCTCTTGAGGAGCTTCAAGAGGTAGTCACCGGAAATGGTCTTCCAACAGTCTTGAAGGAGTTCCTAGAGATGCTTACCACTTGTTGGCCCTTTTGCCTTTGCGGTGCAGCTCACCCCAAACCATCTCGATTGGGTTCAGGTCTGGTGACTGTGGAGGCCAGGTCATCTGGCGCAGCACCCCATCACTCTCCTTCTTAGTCAAATAGCCCTTACATAGCCTGGAGGAGTGTTTGGGGTCATTGTCCTGTTAAAAAATAAATGATGGTCCAACTAAACGCAAAATGGATGGAATAGCATGCCGCTGCAAGATGCTTTGGTAGCCATGCTGGTTCAGTATGCCTTCCATTTTGAATAAATACTCAACAGTGTCACCAGCAAATCACCCCCACACCATCACACCTCCTCCTCCATGCTTCACGGTGGGAACCAGGCATGTAGAGTCCATTTGTTCACCTTTTCTGCGTCCCACAAAGACACGGTGGTTGGATCCAAAAATCTCAAATTTGGACTCATCAGACCAAAGCACAGATTTCCACTGGTCTAATGTCCATTCTTTATGTTCTTTAGCCCAACCAAGTCTCTTCTGCTGGTTGCCTGTCCTTAGCAGTGGTTTCCTAGCAGGTATTTTACCATGAAGGCCTGCTGCACAAAGTCTCCTCTTAACAGTTGTTCTAGAGATGTGTCTGCTGCTAGAACTCTGTGTGGCATTGACCCGGTCTCTAATCTGAGCTGCTGTTAACCTGCAATTTCTGAGGCTGGTGACTCGGATAAACTTATCCTCCGCAGCAGAGGTGACTCTTGTTCTTCCTTTCCTGGGGCGGTCCTCATGTGAGCCAGTTTCTTTGTAGCGTTTGATGATTTTTTTCCACTGCACTTGGGCACACTTTCAAAGTTTTCCCAATTTTTTGGACTGACTGACCTTCATTTGTTAAAGTAATGATGGCCACTCGTTTTTCTTTACTTAGCTGCTTTTTTCTTGCCATAATACAAATTTTTGTAACAGGATAAGGCACAGCCACTGAGCTAGAAATGGAGGTGCACTTGTCAGTTTCCAAACCGTAGCTATCCTTTTCAGGGTATACTTTAAACAAAGTTTATTTTTAAAAGAATTTTGTTGTGAACATGTGACGTTTCGGCCACATAGTGGACTTCATCAAACAACTCACAAAATTGTACGTACCGGAACAAAAATATGCAGCAATGTATATTAGCACAGTATAGAGCAGCGTCTTATGCAAAAAGACCAAGGTCAGCAAGAAAATTGTAATGCAAATGTGCCGCCCCCGCAACAGCCGACGGGCTGCTCGGACCCAGATCCACAGGGGGGGTCTCCGGATCTGAGGCGGGGTCGCGCGGCTACCCTGGAATAAAAAGGGGGGTTGCTTGTTTTGGGTGGTGAATGGGATAATGTTTGTGACGCCACCCACGGTGTGTGGTAACATGAAGGACCACCGCTGCCGATTGGGGAGAGCCCGGGAACGATGGTCTGTGGCAGCTCGGGATGTTAACCCCTCCGTGGGCAGGGGGAGTGGTGCCCCGGGATCCGGTGATGGCTGGAGTGGGGAACCCGTCGGGTGAAAAGGGATATCGTGTACTCACACAGTCCAAAGTCACTGACGCTGACACCAGGTAAACCAAACTCTTGAGTATCCTGCTCTCTTTGGTCGAGTATGCTGGGTCCGTGCCCCTTTGGTGTTGCAGGTTGGTCTGAAGCCTTGTCCCTTGGCACTGTGTGTCCTACGTGTGGATCCCTCTCACATAAAGTGATTCGGGTCCCGCGCACCTGCTTGGCTAGCAGGGTGAGCCTGCTCTCAGGGTTCACGTTTGGGGTTTTCTGGACGGATGTGGGAAGTCCTATCCCTCTCGTTGCGCTAGTCCCCCGATTCTGGAGCGGGTGGGGAACGGTTCCTGAAGATTCCGTTCCCGTCGGGTAAATTACTGGGCTGTGTGAAGCTTCTTCCCAGCCTACGGTCTGCGTACACCATCGTGCCCTGGCCCCTGCCCAGTTGTAGCACAAGGCAGCCGGCCTGCTCTCTGTAGCAGCACCTCACCCCCTGTCACTACCCCCTGCGACCGGGGTTCCAACTCCTTCTGGCCAGACTAACGTCTGGCACCTGAGACGGGTACAGAAGCCCAGCTCCACAGCGGGACCTGTCCTGTCACCCCTGCTCACTGCTCAACTTCTACTCTCTGACTGACATCTCTGCCCTCCCTCTACGATCCTTCCATCTGGGTGGCCCTATTCCCCTCAGGCTGCCCAATGGGTGGTTGGTGGGTGTGGTGCAGAGTGTTCCTCAGGATTTTGGTACACCTGTTGGTAGCAACACCAAATTGACAGGACCCGTAACCAAGGAGGAGCGGGTACCATGCAGAAGGGCAGATTGCACGGCACCCTTGTGACGACCTGATAGGCCAGGGCATCACATAAACAATTTTAAGATTGTGTCAAAACAAGAGATGCACCCAGTAACAGGAGCCAGCGACAGCATGGAGCAGCAGTGTCAAGCAGCGATGATACGGCATAGCGGTGGATACCGCTGCTTGACACTGCTACTCCATTTTGTCACTGGCTCCTGTTACTGGGTGCATTTCTTGTTTTGACACAATCTTAAAATTGTTTACATTATCATTTTCTTGCTGACCTTGGTCTTTTTGCCTAAGACGCTGCTCTATACTGTGCTAATATACATTGCTGCATATTTTTGTTCCAGTACGTACAATTTTGTGAGTTGTTTGATGAAGGCCACTACGTGCCGGAAACCTCACATGCTCACAACAGAATTCTTTTAAAAATAAACTTTGTTTAAAGTATACCCTGAAGAGTGCCTTGTTTCATATTGGATAATACAAATTCTAACAGTCTATTCATTAGGACTATCAGCTGTGTATCCACCAGACTTCTGCACAACACAACTGATGGTCCCAACCCCATTTATAAGGCAAGAAATCCCACTTATTAAACCTGACAGGGCACACCTGTGAAGTGAAAACCATTTCCGGTGACTACCTCTTGAAGCTCATCAAGAGAATGCCAAGAGTTTGCAAAGCAGTAATCAAAGCAAAAGGTGGCTACTTTGAAGAACCTAGAATATAAGACATATTTTCAGTTGTTTCACACTTTTTTGTTAAGTATGTCATTCCACATGTGCTAATTCATAGTTTTGATGCCTTCAATGTGAATCTCCAATTTTCAGAGTCATGAAAATAGAGAGAACTCTTTGAATGAAAAGGTGTGTCCACACTTTTGGTCTGTACTATATATATATATATATATATATATATATATATATATATATATAATATATAAAGCTGAATGTGTGTATGTATGTATGTATGTGTGTGTGTGTGTGTGTGTGTATGTCCGGGATTGGCATCTGCACCGTCGCAGCTACAGCTGCACAATCACACGTCTGAACCCCAAGAGCGTCATAGGCTGTGTTGTGAGGCGAAATTTTAACCCCGCGCATTCCAATTTACCAATCAATTTTGCCCCTATCTACATAATGGGGAAAAAGTGAAACGAAAAGTGTATCCGCACCGTCGCATTGACAATCACGAAAATTTGCACAGACACCTCATGTGACCCAGGGAACATCATAGACTATGTTTTGACAGGAAAATTTAACCCCGCACTTTACAGTTACTCTCCAAAAAACATGCCTCCATTAAAGTAAATTGAGCCTGGAACTACAGGTTATTAGTAGGAGTTGTGATTGGTTGCTATAGGAACAAAAGACATTCATAGTATAAGAAGCTTATATGTGAGGTAATAAGATGTTGGTGGGGAGACGGATAGAGAGAGACAGACAGAGAGACAGACAGAGAGACAGACAGAGAGAAAGACAGGGAAAGAGACAGACAGAAACAGACGGTGAAAGAGACAGACAGAGACAGAGCTGGAAAGAGACTGACCTGGAAAGAGACTGACCTGGAAAGAGACTGACCTGGAAAGAGACTGACCTGGAAAGAGACTGACCTGGAAAGAGACAAACCTGGAAAGAGACAGATGGGGAAAGAGACAGATGGGGAAAGAGACAGATGGGGAAAGAGACAGATGGTGAAAGAAACAGATGGGCAAAGAAACAGATAGGGAAAGAGACAGACAGACATGCAGACAGGGACAGAGACAGGCAGACAGGGAAGGAGGAGCTAGCCAGAGAGACAAAAATAGATGGGGAAAGACACAGACCTTGATAGAGACAGACGGGGAAATAGACAGAGAAATAGAGACAGACAAGGAAAGAGACAGAGACAGGCAAACAGGGAAAGAGAAAGACAGGAAAAGACACAGACAAAGTGATGGGGAGACAGACGGGGTAAGAGACAGACCTGGGAAAGAAACAGACCTAGAAAGAGACAGATGGTGAAAGAAACAGAGAGATAGAGACAGACAAAAAAAGAGACAGACAGAGACAGGCAGACAGGGAAAGAGACAGACAGGGACAGAGACAGACGGGGAAAGAGACAGATGTGGAAAGAGACAGACCTTGAAAGAGACAGACCTTGAAAGAGACAGACGGAGCACATTACTTGGCCAATTTAGTTAAATCTGTGTGGAAGATCTGTGGTGTTGAAATATATGTTGTGAAATGCTTCTATTAGCTTAGTTTTTGCCTTTTAATAATTACATTTCTATCTATTTGTTTTGTGTTTTTTGTGTGCAGAATAAATTTTTTGTTAATACATTCTATTTTATTAACAACAGCTATTAACCCGGGCGAAGCCGGGTAGTACAGCTAGTATATATATATATATATATATATATATATATATATATATATATTTTTATTTATATATATACAGTTAGGTCCAGAAATATTTGGACAGTGACACAATTTTCGCGAGTTGGGCTCTGCATGCCACCACATTGGATTTGAAATGAAATCTCTACAACAGAATTCAAGTGCAGATTGTAACGTTTAATTTGAAGGTTTGAACAAAAATATCTGATAGAAATTGTAGGAATTGTACACATTTCTTTACAAACACTCCACATTTTAGGAGGTCAAAAGTAATTGGACAAATAAACCAAACCCAAACAAAATATTTTTATTTTCAATATTTTGTTGCGAATCCTTTGGAGGCAATCACTGCCTTAAGTCTGGAACCCATGGACATCACCAAACGCTGGGTTTCCTCCTTCTTAATGCTTTGCCAGGCCTTTACAGCCACAGCCTTCAGGTCTTGCTTGTTTGTGGGTCTTTCCGTCTTAAGTCTGGATTTGAGCAAGTGAAATGCATGCTCAATTGGGTTAAGATCTGGTGATTGACTTGGCCATTGCAGAATGTTCCACTTTTTTGCACTCATGAACTCCTGGGTAGCTTTGGCTGTATGCTTGGGGTCATTGTCCATCTGTACTATGAAGCGCCGTCCGATCAACTTTGCGGGATTTGGCTGAATCTGGGCTGAAAGTATATCCCGGTACACTTCAGAATTCATCTGGCTACTCTTGTCTGCTGTTATGTCATCAATAAACACAAGTGACCCAGTGCCATTGAAAGCCATGCATGCCCATGCCATCACGTTGCCTCCACCATGTTTTACAGAGGATGTGGTGTACCTTGGATGATGTGCCGTTCCCTTTCTTCTCCAAACTTTTTTCTTCCCATCATTCTGGTACAGGTTGATCTTTGTCTCATCTGTCCATAGAATACTTTTCCAGAACTGAGCTGGCTTCATGAGGTGTTTTTCAGCAAATTTAACTCTGGCCTGTCTATTTTTGGAATTGATGAATGGTTTGCATCTAGATGTGAACCCTTTGTATTTACTTTCATGGAGTCTTCTCTTTACTGTTGACTTAGAGACAGATACACCTACTTCACTGAGAGTGTTCTGGACTTCAGTTGATGTTGTGAACGGGTTCTTCTTCACCAAAGAAAGTATGTGGCGATCATCCACCACTGTTGTCATCCGTGGACGCCCAGGCCTTTTTGAGTTCCCAAGCTCACCAGTCAATTCCTTTTTTCTCAGAATGTACCCGACTGTTGATTTTGCTACTCCAAGCATGTCTGATATCTCTCTGATGGATTTTTTCTTTTTTTTCAGCCTCAGGATGTTCTGCTTCACCTCAATTGAGAGTTCCTTAGACCGCATGTTGTCTGGTCACAGCAACAGCTTCCAAATGCAAAACCACACACCTGTAATCAACCCCAGACCTTTTAACTACTTCATTGATTACAGGTTAACGAGGGAGACGCCTTTAGAGTTAATTGCAGCCCTTAGAGTCCCTTGTCCAATTACTTTTGGTCCCTTGAAAAAGAGGAGGCTATGCATTACAGAGCTATGATTCCTAAACCCTTTCTCCGATTTGGATGTGAAAACTCTCATATTGCAGCTGGGAGTGTGCACTTTCAGCCCATATTATATATATAATTGTATTTCTGAACATGTTTTTGTAAACAGCTAAAATAACAAAATTTGTGTCACTGTCCAAATATTTCTGGACCTAACTGTATATATATATATATATATATATATATATACACTGTATATATTTTTATATATATATATATATATATATAGATATATATATCTATATATATAGATAGATAGATATATATATAGATATATATCTATATATATATATATATATATATATATATATATATAAATATATATAAATCTCAGTTTTTATTTCTCCAGTTTATGTTTACAAGAAGAAATAGCTCGGATTTGAGTGACCATTATTAGCCAAGAGTTTGGGTTTTGGTGTTATCACATAGTTTTCATTGGGGATTATGTAATTCTGCTTTCAGTATAATGTTGACCAATCATAAGAAGGCTGCAAAACACAAAGGAAAGACGAACATGCCCCATAATAACTTAGAGTAGGTTTCTCAATGTTGGAGATATAATTATACAGCTCTGGTCTGACCCCCTGTGTGAGTCAGTGTGGACAGAGGGGGAGTGCAGCAGAGTTTAGCTGTGTCATATTACAGTCCTTTTTGTCAGTTGTCAACATTTCATAGCATGGTCAACTCTGCTATACTGCCCCTCTTTTCCAGAGATGTGCCAGTAGTAAACCTGTGTTTGCTGTACTCTACTTGTAATTGTTCTGCTGTGAGATAAGAGCAGGATGCCGTTACATATGAGTAATCCATGACAGGCAGGTTACTCCTGTGTGAGATATAATGACAACCTGATCGCACTGCAGAGCGACCACAAGTTGCCTGAGCACAACAGATGAAAGGCATGATTCCTGACACAACTCTGAACAGACAGTGTATGGGGAGGGCCAGTAGAACATATATGCCAGTGCTATGAGAGGAAGAGCACTGATAGAACGGTTTGTAACCGACACAGCTAGAGTTAGCTGTACTGCACCTTCCCTACAGTGACGCATGCTTGAGGTTAGACCAGGAGATCAGGACTGTGTATCATTATACATCTCACACACTGAGAAGCCTACTATAACTTATGGTAGAGGGATTTTCTTTTTTCCTTTGAGTGTTGCCTGCTTATGATTGGACAGCATAATACAGGAGGAAAAAAGTACATGCCACCAAGGAAAACTATTTGATAACACCCACTTGGACTTAACAAAAATTAACTAATTAAAGGACAAATATCTTGACCGCAACAGAATGGTGGAAAAATATCTCGCCGCAACAGAATAGTGGAAAAATAAAAAAAAAAAACATTGCAATCCACTCTGTAGCCACATCAGTTTCCAATTTCATAGCAGCTTCTCCAGACCTCCAACAGTGCAGCTGAGCTGAACACATTTGCGAATTCATGATTAACAACTATGACTTCTGCTCACTGTATGCAGAAAACAGGTTCTGTGTCCAAACGCTTCTGTATCTGAAAATTCATGACAAATCTGTAAAGGGATTCTTTGTGGGTATTGACTTACCGAAAACTAGTGGGAAAGCATATTGTCAAGTTGCCTATAACTCAAACTACAAACGTGAAGTGCAAACTATAAATTAATATACAGTGGGTATGGAAAGTATTCAGACCCCTTAAAATTTTTCACTCTGTTTCATTGCAGCCATTTGGTAAATTCAAAAACGTTCATTTTTTTTCTCATTAATGTACACTCTGTGACCATTCTTGACTGGCCCAGCCAGAGCCCTGACCTAAACCCAATTGAGCATCTCTGGAGAGACCTGAAAATGGCTGTCCCCCAAATTCACCATCCAACCTGACGGAACTGGAGAGGATCTGCAAGGAAGAATGGCAGAGGATTCCCAAATCCAGGTGTGAAAAACTTTTTGCATCATTCCCAAGAAGACTCATGGCTGTACTAGCTCAAAAGGTTGTTTCTACTCAATACTGAGCAAAGGGTCGGAAGACTTATGATCATGTGATATTTCAGTTTTTCTTGTTTAGTAAATTCGCAAGAATTTCTAAATTTCTGGTTTTTTTTCTGACAAGATGGGGAGCAGAGTGTACATTAATGAAAAAAAATGAACTTTTTTGAATTTACCAAATGGCTGGAATGAAACAAAGAGTGAAAAATTTAAAGGGGTCTGAATACTTTCTGTACCCACCGTATATTTAAATTTTACTTACAGTGAAATAAAGTAAATGGTACATAGCATGGTCCTTAAGGAAATATCAAAATGAGACCTTGTTATGTCAAGTTTTACAGTATCAACAAATATAATCCCCACTCCTCATTTGATGATGCATTTCAGTTAGCAATTTCTTGAGAAATTGAAGCTTTGCACAGATTCTCACCTTAGAGTGCTGGCCATCTTCTTCTACTGGCTCCATAGAATTCTTGAAGCCTAGCTCTATGTTATGCAATCCATTGTAAAGATACATTAAACAATGACTAATTTCTTACAGTTGTTTGAGAAATGTGTTGTTTAATTTGTTCAGACATTTTAGTACACCCAGTTTTATAAGAAGTTATCTATTTTGGACCTTCCCCACTGGGAACTTGGTCATGTGTGATTTTCACCCAGGTTGTGACTGTTGCGCTTTGCATTCATACAACCTTCTTACAACAGAATGAAAAATATATTTGTTCTTAGAGAAGTAGCCATAAGGGTTCTTTCCAAGAGGTCTGTATCGTAGGCTGAGGAGACGCTGGGGGCTGGGGAGAGTTTGTATAGTATAGGAGAACTCAGTAGCAGAACGATCTAATGTATAGTCCTTGTTCTGGTGTAAGCACATAATAGTAGGGGAAACTGAGAGCACCATGACCCATTTTTGTTTGTCATGAGAAGGTGAACGTATCAGACATTCTTGGCTGCTAGTGTTATAAAGCTACATTCTAAAGGTCAATTTCATTTTTTGCTATAATTTGCTGATCACATATTACCCTGTGAAGGGGTCTCTTAGGTAAGTACTCCTGCTGCAGACAGCCAGCTCACCAGACACAGTTCCTTTTGCACCCAGCTTGCTGTCATTACAGGTACTGTCACCATTTAGCCTGGTCTCCTATGACTCACCTCTGCCTCCTGGTCTCTTCTAAAGCCCATATTTTGTCAAGCACCTACACTTGCACTCATTTGCCTCATGATATACATGCCTTGATAAAGGCTCATATGTGAGCCAAAACGTTGGCATTTTGGTTGACTCCTTTTGCACAATATGAAAATAAAATATTCTTCAATATCATATTGACATCTCTTTTCTAAGTGTGCCAGAAATATCAATACTTATTTACACAGGACTAAATTTGAGCTACTGTCGTACTGCTCCTAACAAAGGTTTTATCCCTCGGTAATCTGTTAATGTGCACATGTAATGAGCGGAGGGGAAGAGGAATAGTAGTATAGATAAGGTTGTTAATGATTGTACTAATCCAGAGACAGGTTGTGGGTGCACTACTCCTTAAGCTGGTGTCACACTAAGCGACAGCGACAACGACGTCGCTGTTACGTCACCATTTTCGGTGACGTAACAGCGACCTTGTAAGTCGCTGTTATGATCGCTGCTTAGCTGTCAGACGCAGCAGAAGCAGCGATCATAACGTCGCTGTGCTACATGTGCAGAGAGCAGGGAGCCGCGCTTAGCGCTGGCTCCTTGCTCTCCTAGGTACAGTACACATCGGGTTAATTAACCCGATGTGTGCTGCAGCTACATGTCACAGTGCAGAGAGCAAGGAGCCGCGCGCACTGCTTAGCGCTGGCTCCTTGCTCTCCTTGCTACAGTATACATCGGGTTAATTACCCGATGCGTACTGCAGCCACATGTCACAGTGCAGGAGCCGGCACTGGCAGCAAGAGCGGAGGCTGGTAACCAGCGTAAACATCGGGTAACCAGGGAAAGGTCTTCCCTTGGTTACCCGATGTTTACGCTGGTTACAGCTTACCGCAGCTGCCAGTGCCGGCTCCTGATCGCTTCATTTCGTCGCTCTCTCGCTGTCACACACAGTGATGTGTGTGTCACAGCGGGAGAGTGACGACCAAAAAATGAAGCTGGACATTCAGCAACGACCGGCGACCTCACAGCAGGGGCCAGGTCGTTGCTGGATGTCACACACAGCGACAGCGACGGGACGTCGCTGCAACGTCACAGAAAATGGTGACGTAGCAGCGACGTCGTTGTCGTCGTCGTTATGTGTGACACCAGCTTTAAAGGTACCGTCACACATAACGAGATCGCTAGCGAGATCGCAGCTGAGTCACGGTTTCTGTGACGCAGTAGCGATCCCGTTAGCGATCTTGTTATGTGTGACACCTACCAGCAATCAGGCCCCTGCTGTGAGATCTCTGGTCATTGCAGAATGGTTCAGGCCATTTTCTTCAAAAGCGATGTCCTGCTGGGCAGGACACATCGCTGTGTTTGACACTGTGTGACAGGGTCAGAGTGACTGCTGAGATCGTTAAGGCCTTAAGGCCCAGTCACACACAACGACTTATCAGCGATCCCGAAAACGATGCGACCTGATAAGGATCTCTGGTAAGTTGCTGGGAGGTCGCAGGTGAGATGTCACACAGTCAGATCTTACCAGCGATGCAGGAACAATACAGGTCACAGTAGCGACCTGTATAACGATATCAGCAGTCACTGTGACCCTGTCACACAGTGTCAAACACAGCGATGTGTCCTGCCCAGCAGGACATCGCCTTTGAAGAAAATGGCCTGGACCATTCTGCAACGACTAGCGATCTCACAGCAGGGGCCTGATCGCTGGTAGGTGTCACACATAACGAGATCGCTAACGGGATCGCTGTTGCGTAACCAAAACCGTGACTCAGCAGCGATCTCGCCAGCGATCTCGTTATGTGTGATGGTACATTTAAGGTCCAGTCACACTAAACAACTTACCAGCGATCCCAACAACGATAGGGATCGCTGGTAAGTTGCTAGGAGGTTGCTGGTGAGATGTCACACTGCGACGCTCCAGCGATCCCACCAGCAACCTGACCTGGCAGGGATCGCTGGAGCGTCGCTACACGAGTGAGCTCACCAGCAACCAGTGACCAGCCCCCAGCGCCGCGTGGAAGATGCTGCGCTTGGTAACTAAGGTAAATATCGGGTAACCAACCCGATATTTACCTTGGTTACCAGCGCACGCAGCTACACGTGCACAGAGCAGGGAGCAGCGCACACTGAGCGCTGGCTCTCTGCTCTCCTAGTTACAGCACACATCAGGTTAATTACCCGATGTGTGCTGCAGCTAAATGTGCACAGAGCAGGGAGCAGCGCACACCGGGTGCAGCTGCACAGGGTACATATATAGGGTATAGAGTACAGGGTGCAGCTGCACAGAGCAGGGAGCAGCGCACACCGCTTAGCGCTGGCTCCTTGCTCTCCTAGTTACAGCACACATCGGGTTAATTACCCGATGTGTACTGCAGCTACATGTGCACAGAGCAGGAGGCGGCACTGACAGTGAGAGCGGCGGAGGCTGGTAACAAAGGTAAATATCGGGTAACCAAGGACAGGGCTTCTTGGTTATGAAGCGACCGGTGGTAGGGCCGCGGGTGTGTGTGTATGCTCTATTCCAACAAAATCCCCATACTCAGATTTTACCGGTAGTAACATTTCTTTACTAGGAAACATATTTATAATACAATCAACCGAACTATCTGCACACATGAGTATAGTGGAGTCCCTGGATTTTCACTCCTTCCGGGTACGCAGCAAGAAGAAAGGAAAAAAAACAACAAATGGCGGCAACTTTCCCTAACTTTCCCTACAATCACGTACCAGTCTATCCCGGAAGAAGATGCCGCTCCCACATCGCAGGCCTGGAGTCTCACGATGATGGGTCCCGGTGCAGCGCTGAAGGGATGCAGCTCCTCGGTCTTTTCCTTTGATCTTCCCCCGCTGGTAACGGATTCTAATCAGTCTTTTAGTCCCGGGGCACGCCGAGCAGAAGAAGGGAAGTCACAGCCCCTGCACTTGCACTCTGGGTGCGATGCTCTGCAGTCCGGTTAGATCCTTGGTGAAAACAAAGTCCTGCAGACCAGGAATGGCAGAAACCACTTCCACAGGGTGATTTCTCCAAGACTCCGGTGGCAAAAGAGCCCTCTGTTCAGGGAGACCACACGCAGCTCTCCTCTGGCTGAGCTCTGGAGCTGAACAACCTTCCCGCACTTTTTTTTCTTCCTGGTTTTCACACACAAGCTGCACTAGGGGATTTCCCACCTCTGTGTTTGTGATTGCACAGTCTGACACTGCCCCCTTGTGGGCAATTGCTGAAACAGTATTCAAATCCATTTCTACATTAATGATGCAGTCTGAATTGTTGATCCCATTACATACCCCCCCACTTAAAGGTTGGCAGTCCCTGTCAACTACCGTCGGTTCCCAGGCAGCGATGACTGCAGATGTCACAGGGGTTGGTTGAGAAGTGGGCCATACATACTGGTCCCTGTAAGACCGCCCGAGCGGGATCCCAGCAGTGGTGCGGTCAGTGCGTCTCAAGGGTCGGTTGTTCCCCTCCCTGTCACTGTCTTTACGCCCCACTTCAGTCAGCACTCCGGGGGAAGAACTGGGTTGTGTAGGTGGGTCACCGATCTCAGAGTCAACGTGATCACCATGCTGGGAAACGTCCGTGACGTCAGTCGTGTTGGTAGCGTCACCCCCTCCGGGTACTGTGGTAGGGGAGTCAGGCTGGGATCGGCAGGGACGCAACATATTTCGGTGCACAGTGCGGATGCTGCGACTGTCTTCACCCCGCACTCGGTGTACATGCCCGTTGGGGTAGGGGCGTTCGATTACCCGGTAGACCTCAGTCTCCCACTTGGCTCGAAGTTTCCCTTGGGGCTTCTTGATACGGAGCAGGACTAGCTGTCCCAACTTCAAGGGCTGCTCTTGCACGGGGAGTGGGTCAGCATGTATCTGGCCCCGGATTTGTTGGCTCACCAGCCGGTGTACAGTCTCCATCTTCTGTCGGTGAGCATTTAGCAAGGAGGGGTAGTTATGGCAGACATCATCTCCAGGGCAGAATAGGTTCAGGTCATGGACCCCTTTTCCGGGGCGGCCAAAGAGAAGGGTGTGTGGGGTGTAGCCAGTCACAGAGTGGACCTGGTTGTTGTAGGCCCATACTAGATCAGGAAGGAATTGGGGCCATTGGTCTTTCTTATCATCGGCCAAGGTGCGGATCAGCTGGAGTAGGGTCCGGTTGAAGCGTTCACATGCACCGTTCCCTTGTGGGTGGTAAGGAGTGGTCCTCGACTTCTGGATCCCATACATCCGATGCAGCTCTTCGATGACTCGGCCTTCGAAACAAGCCCCCTGGTCGGAGTGCAACCTCTCCGGGCACCCGTAGACGTGGATGAACTGTCGACAGATGGCCCGAGCAGCCGATTCAGCCGTCTGGTCTTTGGTAGCGACAGCGACAGCGAATTTTGTGAAGTGATCCACCATGACTAGACAGTACTGATAGCCACTGCTCGCCGTCCCAATCAGCAGATAGTCCACCATCAACAGCTCAAGGGGCCTGGATGTTTTAATTGTCTGAACAGGTGCACGCTGCTCAGGGGACTTGTGTAGTTCGCAGGTGCGACAGGTCTGGCAGACGTCTTCAACCAGCTTGCGGAGCCCCGGACAATAGATGGATTGTTGAATCCACCGAAAGGTCTTGTCTATTCCGAAGTGTCCATTCCTTTTGTGGGCTTGCGCCACCATCTCACGGGCCAATTGATCAGGCACCACAACTTGTGTGCATTCCTCCAGCATGTTCGACAAGAGAACCTTCTGGTATAGCACGCCTTCTCTCAGAATCAGCCGGTCCCACTGACTGAGCAGGGTCAAGGTCCCGGTAGACAGTCGTGCCCGTATATCGGCGGGAGGCTTCTGCTGCCGCTTCACCCATTGTTTGAGTAGAGCCCATTCAGGGTTCTGGTCCTGGATCCTGCACCACTCCTGGGGTGGCAAGGCGACTCCCACTGGAGTTCCAGCTTCGCCCACAACGAACTGGCGGTAATCCACCATCTGTTGGGCGAGCTTTGCAAAGTCAGGCGTCTCGTCCCCTTCTAATTCTTCATCCCGGTCTCGGTTGAGTAAGGGGTATGACACTCTAGACAGGCTGTCCGCATTTTGATTCTCAGCTCCAGTTCTATATTTGATCTTGTAATTGAACTTGGAGAGCCGAGCCATCCAACGCTGCTCCATGACTCCGAGCTTCGCATTTTTTAAGTGGGCCAACGGGTTGTTATCGGTCAGGACTAGTACTTCGGTCCCCGTGAGGTACCCTGCAAATTTCTCCGCCATAGCCCACGTTAGGGCCATCAGCTCTAGCCGGAACGAGCTATAATTGGTGGGGTTCTTCTCGCCCTCATGTAGGGACCGACTGGCATAGGCTATGACCCGTTCCTTGCCTTCTTGTACCTGTGAGAGTACTGCCCCTAGACCCTGTAGACTGGCATCGGTGTGTAGTTGAAAGGGCAGGTTGTAGTCCGCATATGCCAGGATGGGGGGGAGACGTTAAGACACCCTTTAGGGCTTGGAAGGACTCTTCCTGGCTGGGTCCCCAGCTGATGGGTCGTCCTCTGGGGCTGTTGGTGGTCCCTCGAAGCAGGTCATGCAAGGGTGCAGCAAGTCGGGCGAAGTTTTTGACGAACCGGCGGTAGTAGCCGGCCAACCCCAGGAAAGCCCTGACCTCCTTGACGTTTGTGGGCTGCGGCCAATCCCATACGGCGGCTATCTTCTCTGAAGATGGCTGGACACCTTCGGCTGAGATCCGGTGGCCCAGGTAATTGATCTCGGGCTGCAGAAGACGGCACTTGCTGGGTTTCAACTTCAGGCCATGTTCTCTCAACCTACTGAACACACGGCCCAGCTGCTGCAGGTGTTCTTCAAATGTGGCCGAATAGACTACAATGTCGTCCAGGTAGATGAGGGTGAAGTCGAAGTTGAAGTCTCCCAAGCAGCGCTCCATCAGCCGCTGGAAAGTCCCCGGCGCGTTGTTCAGACCAAAGGGCATCCGGTCGAACTCGTACAGGCCCATGGGTAAGATGAAAGCAGTCTTCTCTCTATCTTTCTCATGCATAGGTACCTGCCAATATCCGCTGGCCAGATCCAACGAAGAGAAGTATTTGGCTTTCTTCAGGGCTGTCAGGGATTCTTCGATCCTTGGCAAAGGTTACGAGTCCCAGATGGTGCAAGCATTCAAACGGCGGTAGTCCACACAGAATCTCAGGGATCCGTCCTTCTTCTTGACTAACACTACCGGTGCCGCCCAGGGGCTCTGGCTTTCTCGTACCACTCCCGCGTGTAACATGGAATTCAGGAGATTTTTCACTTCTTGGTATTGCTGGGGAGGAATTTGGCGGTACCTTTCACGGATAGGAGCAGTGTCACCGGTGGGGATTTCGTGCTTGATACTGGTGGTGCACCCAAAGTCGGTGTCATGCCGGGCAAAGGACGCCTGATGCTCTTGAAGTAGCTCTTCCACCTGGGACACCTCCCGTTTGGAGTATTGGGATACGTCCAACTGACACTTCTCTCGTAGTTCTCGCCCCGCGTTGGTGTCACCCGCGACAGCGGCCATGGCAGAGACCGTCACTGTCCAATCTCCCTCTGTAGACGGTACAAACTGGAGGGAGCTCATAGGGTTCACCTCTTCGGTTAGAGCGTAGACTCGGGCGAGCTGTGTCCCGGCTTCTAGGTCAACGCTCACGTTAGCCGTGTTGCCCAGCCTGACAGTAATTCTTCCCTTTCTCACTACTGCTAGAGTTCGAGCGACTAGTGGATTCAGCTTCCCTTCCTTCGGGGAGCGCGGCTCAATCAGCACCTCCACACCTTCAAGCTGTCTCGTGGTGCTAAGGGGTAGTGAGATAACTGTCTCTTTCCCAGCTGGTAAGGTGATCCTAGTATGGCGGGGTACGGTGACCGTGGCCAGCGGCAGTTGTTCTTCTGTCATTCGCTGGAGGTTGCAGGTCCGGACCACTTGCTGAAAGGCACGGCGGGTGGCCCTATGTGCGGTCACTTCTTGCCAGTACTTGGGCCCCTTCTTGGTAAACAACACCAGATTCAGGTCTTTCAAGATGTTCATCCCAATAATCATGGGCGTTTTTGATCCAAAGCCTTCCCTGACCACGATTATCCCTCTCTTCCCGAGATCTTGGCCACAGATTTCGGTGTTCATCCAGGCAACTCCCGTCGCCGGAATGGGTAGATTATTGGCTGCTTTGATCTTGATGGCGGTATCAGGGTCATAGGCAACCCGCGGCTTTAGACATTGTTCGTAGAACTGCTCGGAGATGGTGGATACCTGAGACCCAGTATCCATTAACCCTTGTACGGCGATCCCTTCCAGTAATACTTCCAGGGTGGGGCTATTTGATGCAAGTTTGTTCCGTGGCTGGCTCTGTTTTCCTACACCCCTCTCTTTGGCATCCCCTGCCGAGTGAGCCTCTTTGGCAGGGGCGTCTAGTTTAAAGGCGGCCACTGTTGTGGGACATAACTTGCTGGTTCTGGTAGATCGGACTGTGGAGGAGTTTGAAAGTTCTGGGGGCAACAGTTGGCTCTATGGCGGGGATCGCCGCATGTCCAGCATCTTCCCATCGGCCGGCTGGGTTGTTGTCTCGCTTGCCGGCCCGCCTGTTGGTCTAGGGTGAGCTGTAACACCTGTTTCTGCAACTCTGCCACCATCTGCTTCAGTTCTTCCGTGTCGCTGTTCGGAGTCCCGATACCAGATATGGACCTGCAAGCCGCGGTATATGTCTGTGTCTCCACGACAGGTCCCCTTGAACGTTCTATAGCTTCTTGTTTGGCCTCAGCGAACGTAAAGGACGGATTTATCCGGAGTAGATCTTGCAATGAGCGGTTAAGGTACGGGTCTCTCAATCCGGTCACAAACTGATCTCTCAACACCAGGTCACGGGTACCCGTACTAGCTATCTGTTCTTCGTTTCTACCGACTTGTTCTAGTAGCACTTGAAGGGCATTGGCATATTGAGGAATGTCCTCCGACTCGAGTTGAGTACGCCGGAAGAACATATAGCGCAATGTTCCCGCATATGTGGTCGGCCCATAGGTGTTCTCCAGCACCCGCACCAAGTCATCCAACGTACGCTGGCCCCTAACCGTCTCCAGCCTGACTGTCGTCCACGCTTCCCCTTCTAATGTTAGCATGGCCATTTCTGCTAAGGTCTTAGGATCAGTGTTATACATTTCCCCCACTATCTTAAGTTGTTCAGTCCATTCAGTTACAGGATAGTTCCGTCCGTCAAACTTCCTCACCTGATTGACAATAGACGGCGGGGGAGCTGTCCGGTTATAAGTTACTACCGGGGGATGATTTTGTTGGTCACACATCCTGCCGACTACGCCACATGAAGCGACCGGTGGTAGGGCCGCGGGTGTGTGTGTATGCTCTATTCCAACAAAATCCCCATACTCAGATTTTACCGGTAGTAACATTTCTTTACTAGGAAACATATTTATAATACAATCAACCGAACTATCTGCGCACATGAGTATAGTGGAGTCCCTGGATTTTCACTCCTTCCGGGTACGCAGCAAGAAGAAAGGAAAAAAAACAACAAATGGCGGCAACTTTCCCTAACTTTCCCTACAATCACGTACCAGTCTATCCCGGAAGAAGATGCCGCTCCCACGTCGCAGGCCTGGAGTCTCACGATGATGGGTCCCGGTGCAGCGCTGAAGGGATGCAGCTCCTCGGTCTTTTCCTTTGATCTTCCCCCGCTGGTAACGGATTCTAATCAGTCTTTTAGTCCCGGGGCACGCCGAGCAGAAGAAGGGAAGTCACAGACCCTGCACTTGCACTCTGGGTGCGATGCTCTGCAGTCCGGTTAGATCCTTGGTGAAAACAAAGTCCTGCAGACCAGGAATGGCAGAAACCACTTCCACAGGGTGATTTCTCCAAGACTCCGGTGGCAAAAGAGCCCTCTGTTCAGGGAGACCACACGCAGCTCTCCTCTGGCTGAGCTCTGGAGCTGAACAACCTTCCCGCACTTTTTTTTCTTCCTGGTTTTCACACACAAGCTGCACTAGGGGATTTCCCACCTCTGTGTTTGTGATTGCACAGTCTGACACTGCCCCCTTGTGGGCAATTGCTGAAACAGTATTCAAATCCATTTCTACATTAATGATGCAGTCTGAATTGTTGATCCCATTACAGTTACCCGATGTTTACCGTGGTTACCAGTGTCCGCAGAAGCCGGCTCCTGCTGCCTGCACATTTATTTGTTGCTGTCTCGCTGTCACACACAGTGATGTGTGCTTCACAGCGGGAGAGCAACAACTAAAAAATGGCCCAGGACATTCAGCAACAACCAGCGACCTCACAGCAGGGGCCAGGTTGTTGCTGGATGTCACACACAGCAACATCGCTAGCAACATCGCTGCTATGTCACAAAAGTTGTTCGTTAGCAGCGATGTTGCTAGCGATGTTGCTTAGTGTGACGGGGCCTTTAGATTAGAAGTTCTGTTCTAGCATTGTTTAGGTTTCCTGGCAGGAGGTAAATTGTTTCTAGTAGTTACTGAGACATTGGAAAGGGTCTTTGGACTAGCACATTGATCCTGGCTTTGTGAGTCGGGTATATATATACATATATATATATATATATATATATATATATATATATATTTATTTATTTATTATCCATAAATTCTTTATCCTGTGTTGCATTGCCCGCACACCCTTATACAGAAAAAGAGTTTGCATTCAGTCACAGTCTGGTCTTGTTTCTTGTTTGTGACCTGCTATATCCTGGGAGTAACCCCTCGGTTTCACACTGTAATTTTACACCCAGTGAGAGCCATTAATAGAATTTAGTGGCTCTCACTGGGGTGGGGTCTCCTGTCATTCACAGCAGGGAGCCGGCTGTTTGTGTTGAATTGGTCACAACCGACACATCACTAATTTTCAGAATGCTAAGTGGCACATGGCATCAAGGAATGTGTAATCCATTCTACCAGTGTTAAAATACTATGATGGTGACCTGATGAAGTGAATTTCAAGCTTTGTTTTTTTTCAGATTACACACTGGCTTGAAAGTAGTAGTGGAGGTGGAGATAGGTACTTGTGATTTGTCTTCTAAAACTTGCCAAGGAAACAATAAAAACATATATTTTGAGTAAAGATATACAGCCCATTGTTTCTGTAGAAGTTGTAATCTGCTGGATCTGCTGGAGGATGCCTGAAAATAGAGATGACATATTTAAAGTAAAATAAAATCACTTGGTGTAAATTATACTTGCTTACATTACTCATATTTCTTCTGTAAAAACAAAACCATTAGTAAATGTGCCCTCTATGAAATATTAATCACCATGGATCCACTGCCGATAGACCTGGATTGCCACAATCTGGCCAAACTTGCTTTGATTTAAAGAGCGATTTGAAATTTGGAGTCACTTTTCCAGTGCACTGCTATATAGGCACTCAGCATTGGCCTGCTCTAAGGATGACAAATGGAAAATCAATTCTTCTCTAAGATTGTCTCTCTAGATCCTACGGATTTATAGCCTTGTAGAAAACTCCTAATGTGAACAATTACCAACTTGTCTGCGCCCACTTACTGAGCCCCGCGCCCAGACTCCCGCTCTCTCCTCACACCTGCTATATTGTAAGCATAAATTGTCTGCAGCACTGATAGGATACTGGATTATACTGTAACAGACACAACAGGGAATTTCTCAGGTACCTGACGTGTGTATCCTAATGTATGTGTACATCTGTGCTTCTGCCAAGGTGTTCAGTATACGCAGGCTGAAGCGAAGGAATTTGTTTTCTTCTGACTGGTAAAATGATGCCATCTTCATTAATCAAATAATGAGCCTGTGATGGAATAATTAAACAGGCAGCTGTTGTACAAACCACAATTTCCTCCTTTTACTAATTTAAGGTGCTAAAGTGCAACTATCGTTTACATATATTAGGCAGCGCACATATTCTGTGTGTATATGATCAGGATTGGCACACATATCCCAAAGACACTCAATCATCTTAGGAAATGTGAATTGATGTCACCCTCTTTAACTCATTGTTATGTTCCTCACTGTACGCCTTCACAATTTTTATAGTAAAGCAGAGCACATTATCCTGCTGACGGAGCTAAATTGCAATTAAAGCATACCATTGTTAGAAAGGGTATACTTGGTCTGCAACAATGTTTCATTAGGTGCTTCATGTTAAAATAACATGTACATGACGGTCACCACCCAAAGTTTCTCAATAGATTGCCCAGAGCATCACACTTCCTCCGTTGGCTTGCCTTCTTTCCATAGTGAATTCTGATGTCATGTCTTAACCAAGTAAGTATTGGATGATTAGACTTTTGAATCCAGGTTATCTAAAGCAAGTCTTCCTTCCATAGTGAATTCTCATGCTATGCTTCCCCACATAAGTAACGGAATATTACACTTATGAATCAGGGTCAACTAAGCAAGTCTGCGACACAAGAGACACTTTTTTCTGGGTACAAGGTACCTCCAACCTAAAGCAATGTCGGGTTTAGCTTGGAGGACATTGCCAGAAACTGATCTATTGTGAATTCTGATGCCATGTCTTCCCCATGTAAGTAATGGAATATTAGACTTATGAATCTGGGTAAACTAAAGCAAGTCTTCCTTCCATAAAAAATTCTGATGTCATGTCTAGAGCTGAGCGATGTTCGAGGTTCGAGAATTTCATGTTCGAGTGATTTTGGGGGGTGTTCGAGTCGTTCGACAAACTCGATCGATTTGCTAAAAGTTCGGCAGTTCGAGTTACGTTCGAGAACGGTTCGATCACCAAAAGCGTGGCTTTTTACAGCTAGGTGTGCAGGGAGCCATCGCTGGCAGCCTGCGGTAAGCTGGTAACCAGGGTAAATATCGGGTATCCAAGCAAAGTGCTTTGCTTAGTAACCCGATATTTACCCTGGGTACGTGTGCAAAAATCCCCAAAAGCCACACAGAAGCACTTCTGTGTGACTTCCGTCGGATGCCGCTGCAGTCTGTGTCCCGCTCCAGCCTCAGCCACAGCTCTGCGGCTGCCCGCTCAGCAGTGGCCACAGCTGCCTGCACTGTATGGTGTCCGCAGCTGCCCACACTGCAGTGACAGCAGCCACGGGGATGACAAGCGCTGCCGTCAGGAGGTTAGTGAAGTTCCTTACCTGCGGCGATGAAGTCCTGCCCTCCCGACGTCAGCGCTGTCACTATCCTCCATGGCCGCCGCTTGTCACATCTCCTTTTGCTGCCGACCCGAGACTGTGACTAGCGGTGACATCACAGGCACCCGCTATACTTGGTTGTGAAGGCAGCGGTCATTGAGCTCAGTGACAGCTCTGCTGTCAGGAGTGCAGCGATCACCGCAGGTAATGTACCTCGCTATCCTCCTGACAGCAAAACTTGTCATGCCCTGCAGTGACCTGGGCTGACCTATTAATGTTAGCTCAGGTCACTGCATTGCTCTCCCAGCCAATATGGAACATTATGTTCTTCATTGACTGGGACATTGACTATGGTATGGATCGTCATGGGACCCCCTTGGATTACACCATACCTGGATTTGTTTTTCTTTCTAATAAATTGGTGAAAGAGGGAATGTTTTGGGGAGTGCTTTTTCAAATAAAAATGTGTTTGTCGTCTATTGTTTTTTTTATTACTGACTGGGTTGGTGATGTTGGGTATCTGATAGACGCCTGACATCAGGAACCCCAGGGCTTGATGCAAGGTGACATTACACATTTGGTATTAACCCCATATATTTGTAACGGTGGGCAGGGGGCGCCTCAGCAGTAGTCGTGGTCCTGTGCCCGGAGGGCACCAAGCGCACCCCAGCCGTGACCATCACAGAAAACATGGGAGCACATGGAGCAAGCAGTAAGGGGAATATGGAGAGCTGGGAATCATCCCACAGGGAAATACCTGGTTTCTTCAGCACTTTGGTCCTCTCCTGATCACCGGCACCGTCCTTAGCAACAAGAAATCGTCCAAGATAACCAGGCAACTTAAACAGGTTTTCTTTATTAAAGTCCATCTTACAGCCGTACATTAGCTCCATCCTTCTGTCTTTCTCACCTCTGGTATGTGTGTATTGTTAAATGCTTTGAGACCGGTCACCATGACCTCATACAGGTAGTTCAGGCCGCCACCAAAATGAACTTCTGGATACAGTGCCCTCGGACACTACTCCACACCACAGTCCCAAAAAGGTGCCTGTAAGGCTTACCCCTATTTGCCGCACTGCTCCCCAGCAAGCCACAATCTTTCCTCAGACTTTCTCAGGCCTCCAGCTGCAGGATCCTGTGCCAGCCTCAGGGACTCAGTAGTGTGGTCCAAATGATGTCTCTGTCTCTCTTGGCAGCTTCCTCTCTCCTGTGTCTCCTTCTTTACTCCATCACCAGAGGTGTCCCACTTTCCTTCATTCTGGTGTCTTTCTCGTCCCCTTGCTCCTGCTCTGTCTTGTGTCCCAAACTTAACTAACTTCAACCATCTCTATCTGCACACCACTGTAACTTTATCTCCACTTTCCTTGTTACAAGTACCACATAGCCAGCGACTTTGCTGCTCCACAGGCCTGAGGCCTGACTCCGACCCAGGCTGGGCCCTAACTCCCGTTTCCACAGAAACAGTCTCTACCTATGCCCTAGCTTCTCCCCTATAGGCTAATTTCAAAATCCCAACTGTCTGTTACCAGGCAGATTTAACCTTCAACTGCATACCTATGCCTGTTCCTAGTGTCAGTGTGCTACTCTTGGGTGACATCTAGTGGTGACCCCATAAAACTACACATTATTGTGACAATACATTAATAACTCTATACAACATATTCAATAAATGCTTCACAACTATGTGATGTCTTCAGGGGGGCATCTTCTCTCTCTGGGGTTGCGACCACCCTCTTACATATTACCCCGTTTGCCACCTCACCAGGACAACGGGATGAGCTGGAGCGAAGCATCAGGATTGGCGCATCTAATGGATGCGCCACTTCTGGGGCGGCTGCGGCCTGCTATTTTTAGGCTGGGGAGAGTCCAATAACCATGGACCTCCTTAGTCTGAGAATATCAGACCCCAGCTGTTCGCTTTACCTTGGTTGGTGATCTAATTTTGGATGGACCCCCACGTGTTTTTTTTTTTTTTAATTATTTACTTAGTTTAAAATAACAGCGTGGGGTGCCCTCAATTTTGGATTACCAGCCAAGGTGAAGCTGCCAGCTGTAGTCTGCAGGCTGCAACTGTCTGCTTTACTGTAGCTGGCTATCAAAAATAGGGGGAACCTCACGTTGTTTTTTTAAAAAATGAATTTATTTTTTTGGCTAAATACAAGGCTAAACACCCCTTAGTGCCACATGAAAGGCGCACTAAAAGGTGAAAAATTACAAAATGCAGGAGAGTGGGACATTATGTGTCTTTCTGCCATTATAATGACAGAAAAGACTGATATGAAGTGTACAAGCACAAGAAAATCACCAGAGCGCTCTATGCTGTGAAAAGCAGTAGAAAATGGCACTGGAGTGAACATGTGACCGCCTCATGTAGGATGAAGCTATGGATCCTGGGTAAATTTACGTATTTTCCCTCCTTCAGTTTTTTTGCAGTGCACAAAAAAACGTAAGGCACACGGATGACAAATGGATAACATACAGACCGTATACGGAACGGAAACAAATGCCACATGGATGCATCCGTGAAAAAAACAAACCTTTTTTGCGGACCGCAAAAACGGATCGGTCGTGTGAATGTAGCCTTATTCTGATCTGCCGTTTATAAACAGCAGGCAGAAATAAGTGAATAGTGCCCCCCAGCGTCAGAAAATCTCAGGGGTTTCAGGGGGTAGCTGAAACCCTGGAGATCATGATTCAGGCCGGTTTTTCCGGTCGCCGCTCATGTGTCATGTGATCACCGGTATAGACCGTATACCAATGATCACGTTACAGTAAATGACAGTGTCGGTAAAAAATTATTTATCTCCCATCTGGCATGAACAAACATGTCAGATGGGAGATAAATCTCCTCCCCGGTCCCCTCCAATCCCCCAGTGTCACCAAAGTGCCCCCTCTTACCCCCTCCCGGAAATCCAAGATGGCCGCACACACAGCAGCGCGCCGGCCGCATTGACCCTACTCCTCTGATTTCTGAATGCATGTGCCATGACACATGCGACAGAAAATTGCTCCTCAGGCCCTGCCAGGTCACCCCCTATAACCCCACCGATGTTCCCCGGTGTCCCACGATACCTGTGCAGCGTTGATCTCCCGCGGCCCCCTCCTTCACAATAGCCTCTGCCGCATGCACAGAGCGGCTGTCAGCTCAGCTTCCTGTGTTCAAACACAGTGAGTGGTGGTAACTATGCATCTGTAAGCTACTGCAATGCCCTGCTCATGAGGTAAGAAACATAGTTGATCAGGAGAGCTATACTACATTTCCAAATGGAGGTATTTGATTTTATAGTTGCCCTGCAATGACACATGCGACAGAAAACTCCTCCCCAGGCTCTGCCAGGTCACCCCCTATAACCCTACTGGTGTTCCCCAGTGTTCCACAGTACCTGTGCAGCGTTGATCCCCTGCGGCCCCCTCCTTCACAATAGACACTGCCGCATGCACAGAGCGGCTGTCAGCTCAGCTTCCTGTGTTCAGACACAGTGAGTGGCGGTAACCATGCATCTGTAAGCTACTGCAATGCCCTGCTCATGAGGTAAGGAACATAGTTGATCAGGAGAGCTATACTACATTTTCATATGGAGGTATTTGATTTTATAGTCGCCCTGCTGAACGACTACCAAAGATGAGAGTCCGTTATACGCCACAAGAAAACATGTCTAAATAGCGAGCTCTGTTGTTTAGTATTCATTCAGCTGGATAACTGGACTTAAAGGGGTATTCCATCTCCAAGATCCTATCCCCAATATATAGTAGGTGGAATAGCAATAATATCAGCAAATACCAATATTTGGAAATGTAGAATAGTTCACCTGATTAGGCATGTCCTTACCTCATGAGCAGGGCATTGCAGCTTTGATAGCAACAGTTTCGACATGGACTCTGCTGCTGTGGACCCGGGGACAGTGGGTGCAGATTCATTGCACCCACACTCCTCACATGGAGGGTCTGCACTCCTAGAAAATGGGGGATACATTCCTTGAGCGTGTCCCCCCATATTCTAGATGGTCCAGAGTCATCGTGGGACCCCCTTATTTTTTTTTCCTTACAATAAATTGGTGAAAGAGGGAATGTTTTTGGGAGTGTTTTTTCAAATACATTTTTTTTTGTCTATTTTTTTTGTTAGTACTGACAGTTTGTGATGTCGGGTATCTGATAGACGCCATGACATCACAAACTGCTGGGCTTGATGTCAGGTGACCTTAGAGCTAGTATCAACTCCATTTATTACCCCGTTTGCCACTGCACCAGGGCACGGGATGAGCTGGGGTGAAGCGCCAGGATTGGCGTATCTAGTGGATGCGCTACTTCTCGGGCGCCTGCGACCTGCTATTTTTAGGCTGTGAAGGGCCAATAGCTATGGACCTTCCCACCCTGAGAAAACCAGACCACAACTGTCCGCTTTACCTTGGCTGGTGATCCAATTTGGGTGGGGGACCCTACTTTTTTTTTTGTAATTATTATTATTTATAAAATAATTATTAAAAAAGAGCCTGGGGTGACCTCCACATTGGATCACCAACCACGGTAAAGCTGCCAGCTCTGGTTTTCAGGCTACAGCTGTCTGCTTCACCCTAGCTGGCTATCAAAAATGGGGGGACCCCACGTCATATTTTTTTTTAACTATTTTTTTAAATGAAAAAAATTAATGGGCTTCCCTGTATTTGGATTGCCAGCCAAGGTAATGCCAGGCAGATGGGGGTGGCAACCCGTAGCTGTCTGCTTTATTTGCGCTGAGAATCAAAAATACCGCAGAGCGCTACGTCATTTTTTTTGAATGATTTATTTTCACAGTACTGTGATGTCAGGCAATCAAAATACAGGGAAGACCATTTTTTTTTTTAGTTATTTAAATAAATAATTAAAAAAAAATTGTATGGGCTCCCGCTGCATTTTTTTTATTGCTAGCTAAGGGTAATCCAAACAGCTACTGGCTGCTAACCCCCACTGCTTGGTGTTACCTTCACTAGCAATGGAAAATCCAGGGAAGCATTTTTTATTTTTTTCGCCAATAAACTAAAAAAAAAAATGACGTGAGCTTCGCCATATTTTTCTATGCTAGCCAGGTACAGCAGGCAGGTACGGGCTGCCCCCAACCCCCAGCTGCCTATTTGTACCCGGCTGAGAACTAAAAATATAGGGAAGCCCTTTAATTATTTCATGAATTTCATGAAATAATTAAAAAAAAAAAACGACGTGGGCTTCGCCCCATTTTTGTGTCCAGCCAGGTACAACTAGGCAGCTGGGGATTGGAATCCGCAGCACAGGTTAGCCCAAGCTTTCTGGGCCCCTTTGCTACGATTTGCAGTCCGCAGCCGCCCCAGAAAATGGCGCTTTCATAGAAGCGCCATCATCTGGCGCTGTATCCAACTCTTCCAGCAGCCCTGAAGCCGGGTGGCTTGCTGGGTAATAATGAGTTAATACTAGCTTTGTTTTACTAGCTAGTATTAAGCCAGAGATTCTTAATGTCAGGCAAGTTTGACCCGGCCATTAAGAATCTCCAATAAAGGGTTAAAAAAAAGACACCACACAGAGAAAAAATACTTTAATAGAAATAAATACATAGACACACTTAGAGACTCCATGTTTATTACTCCCTGTCAGCCCTCCATGATCCATGGTCTTCTGTCTTCTTTCTCCTTCAACCCATGCAGCTCTGCTACATAAGGCAGCACAGCATGGGAGGAGGAACGCTGCTGCTTCCCGTTCAGTCTATTCACTCAGTAAGTGAGCAGAAGCTGCGTGCTGTAAGCAGTGAAGTCACCGCTGATAGGCAGGTTACCATAGCAACAGTGCTCCAATCACGTGACTCCTGGTGCCCCTATTTACCGGCTGTGACAGCTAGTCCCTGCATGTGGGCTGACTCTGTAAAGAGCGCCCACATGCAGGAACGGGAGTCGACCATGTGCCAGAGCATTTCGCCGGTACACGGACATGCTCAAACGAGCACCGCGTACCGGAGAGATGCACTGACAGGACCTAGCATGACATCTAGCAATGTGACCAGTCTGTAGCCAATGAGATAATGGACACGTGAATGGTCACATGCTATTTTGACGTCACGATAGTTCCTATCATCAGTGCTGGTTACCGGGAGGACGCAGCGATTATCGGAAGGAAAAGCGGCGGGAGACAGAGTGCAGGACGCGTCGCGGGGATCTGTAAGTGTTATGGCAATGTTTATTAACTGTATGTGTACATGTATAATGTGTTTTTATGTGTTTGTGTTTGCTCCCCATTGTATTCAATGGGGTTCGAGTGGTTCGTCGAACTGTTCATCGAACGTTCGTCGAACGGAGCCTCCAGTTGACGAACCGAACCAAACTCGAACGCTAGGGGCGTGGCTCATCTCTAGTCATGTCTTCCCCATATAAGTAATGGAAGATTAGACTTATGAATCAGGGTCCATAAGGCAAGTCTTTCTTCCATAGTGAATTCTGATGCCATGTCATTCCCAGGACGTAATGGAAGATTATACTTATGAATCAGAGTCACTAACACAAGTCTGTGACACAAGGCCACTCTTTTCTGGGTGCTCGGTATCCCTAACCTAAAGTAATGTCTGATTTAGCTTGGAGGATATTGCCAGACAGAGATGAGAATGGATGCTGGAACCATAGTAATACCACTCCTGTTAAGGGCTCTTTAAACGCTACAATATATCTTACGATGTCTCGGCGGGGTCACGTCGTAAGTGACGCACATCCGGCATCGTAAGTTACATTGTAGCATGTAACAGCTACGTGAAATTGCTATTGAATGGTAAAACGTTCATCGCATGCACGTCGTTTAAGTCCTAAACATTGAACGTCAGGTTGTTCATCGTACCCAGGGTAGCACACATCGCAGTGTGTGACACCCCGGGAACAATGAACAGCAGCTTACCTGTGTTCTGCGGCTCCCACCGGCTATGCGGAAGGAAGGAGGTGGGCGGGATGTTTACGTCCTGCTCATCTCCGCCCCTCCGCTTCTATTGGCCGGCTGCCGCGTGACGTAAATGTGACGCCGAATGTCCCTCCCACTCCAGGAAGTGGATGTTCGCTGCCCACAGCGAGGTTGTATGGACGGGTAAGTACGAGTGACGGGGGGTTACTCGTTTATGCGACACGTTCAACAAATTGACCGTGCCGCACATACGATGGGGGCAGGTACGATCGTGTACGATATCGTATGCTGGATCGTATGGTGTAATGTAGGCTTTACACTCTGGTTACAAGGTTTGTGTTTGTTTTGCAATAATGTGGTGACTTTTGTTGAGAAACTCCTAAAGATTACATTGGAAAATGTACTTCCATATATACTGATAGAAAATCACATGGAGGAGACACAGAAGGAACAACATTAGAGATGACAGATATGATGATGATATGCAGTTGTAGACAAAACACAGAATGAATCCTTCTCCTAAATAATATTCACCTCTTGGATACCTAGACATTACTATTTGAATGACAGCAGTCACATTATGTGTGAAGACACATAACAAAAGCTATGTTTAGTCCAAATTCAGTTAAAGCTATTAAAGTGAACTGGTCACTCCATGGAAAATAATCATTGTTTATAAAGGGGTGGTCTGGCTTCCAAAATTTGCAATTCACAGTGGTAGTACCAAAATCGTAAACTGACTGGAGGCACATCTAATGGTCCCATTGCATTCACCTGACATGTACAGCCAAACACAGTCATCGGCATTTAGGAGAATAAAGAACAAGACATCATGACTATGGAGAGCACTGGAGCAACCTGGGCTGTTTTCCTGGCAGTTATAACAGGTGCATATGTCTATTCATGTAATGTTTGACACCATACATACCAAATTGGAAGTTGAGGCTAGATAGCCCCCTTAAGACAGGTGTGAACTTCACCTACAGTATATAGGAAAGTTTTTGAATTTGAAAAGCATATGTACTGCATATTAGAAAGTTTTCTTTTTTGATGAATTCAAATTAATAAAAAGGTGTAAAACTGGACAGCCTCTAATATTTTCAGCAATTGGTGGTATAGTAGCTATAATGTGTAATCGCTAACCCTGCCTGCCCATGTCACTTGCTGATTTATTAGTTCCTCTTCCTTGAACCACTGTTGATAAGTATCAACCATTAAAACAGTGGAAAATACCCTGAAACCCCTCCCCAAAGTTATTTAAATAGTAACTCTGAAATTGTTTGCGCATGGCCCAAACAGTATTGCTCAGACCTTGCTATTTAAAGGCAATATTGCTACATTGGTAAATAACAAAATAGTGTTTTTCCCTAGAGTTTGAACATTTTTAAAAGGCGGTCCATTTGATATTTTGCTAAGGTATTTGAAGTTATGTATTATTGCTGTAATAATATAATTATCATGTTATTAAATTTTTAGACTTTCTAAGCCATAATTATACAATATCATAGGCTAACGATGGAAGGTCCAAATGTACTCCATTCCCTGTCTCTTCAGTTACCGTGAACGGAAATAGCAAGAAAAAGAAGGAAAGCTACAGCAAGACAAAGGTACAGCTATGATTTCTGCTCACTTTGCCCATCATTGTACATTTCTCTTCTTTCTTTAATGGTGTTTGTTCCTTAGAATACCATGAGTTGTATTACTGTAAAGAATTAAAGGGAACCTCTCACCAGGTTTGTCCCTTATAAGCTGCGACCATGACCAGTAAGGCCTTATATACAGCATTTTAGAATACTGTATAGAACAGCCCAAGCCGCTCTGTATAACGTAAAAAACACCATTATTATGCTCACTTAGGGGGAGGTTGGGTCCGATGGGAAAAACCTGGTGACAGGTTCCCTTTAACCATCTTCAGAGAGGACATTGAATTTAGGAGATCCAGAAAACATGAAACTATTGTACTGTTGTAATGATCTGTTAAAAAATACCTTAGCTTACCTTGTCTTTGCAGTATTTTTTTCCTGATTGACAGCTTTCTATTAAAAACTGAGTAAGTACAGACGCCAGTTACATCTTTCCACATTGCTGTCACCATTACATTTCCTTTTAGGTAAAAGGACTTAAAAAAATACAGAAAACATCATGATAGAAGCTACTATAGTCTGGCTGATCTTGGTAACTATCAGATACTTGTTCTCCCAGCGTGACAAAGAAAACCAATGCTGATAGGCTATGTGTGCACATTGTGTATTTGCATGCAGTTACGCTGCGATCTGCACCGCAGCATAACTGCATGCGTCCTGCTTCCCCAGCACAATCTATGAAGATTATGCAGAAGACATGCGCACGTGGCGTATTAGAGCGCAGCACTTCGGCTGCTGCCTGAAGCGCGCGTTCTAAGAAGTGACATGTCACTTCTTTCTTGCACTCTGCATGCAGTCCCCGCTCTGTCTATGGGAGGAGCTGCAGTTCGAGCGCATGGAATCGGCTTTTTTTTTTTTCACTACGGACTCTTTCTGCAGCGATTGTGCTGTTCAAATCGCTGCAGAAATTTCTGCAGGGCCAGTACGCAACGTGCGCACATAGCCATAAAGTTAAGGTCCCATCTCCCTATACTTCACTCACAGCTAGAAGCAAGTGGTCCTGGTTGTATCCAATAGACATTGTACTATAAAATGCCCTAATGAACATCAAATGAGTTGTCCACACAATATGAATAAAATATATAGTAAAAATATTATAGCTATTGAAGGTCCAGTGACTATAGGAATAAATATGAAGCCTAGGATCAAAGGTAAAGAAACAATATTGCACTGCCAAAAGGTAAATTGGAGATAACTTTAATAGTACACAGACCCGATTACAGTAATGTGTATGACAGAGTGAGATATAGTGATAATGATGGCCAGAGAAATACAAATATAGACCCAATTGCATGAATAGTGAAATATTGTTACCCTACCACTCAGCCCATTTTTTTGCCCAATACATGAGAATGTCCTTTACACGCTTGCATGTTTCCATAGTTACAGACTACAAACAAACGTCACGTAGTCTGATACTGCAGCCATGCTCTATTCGAACTATCATAAAAATCAAAAGGAATTGAAATTCCTCAAAAAAATCAAATATTAGCCCGGCAAAAAAGGGCAGCAGTATTTACCTGCCCAGGGCACAGAAAGTAATGTCTGTGCCGGAGGGATGCAATTATACAGTACTGGACAGCCCGCCTAATCTTACAGTATGAGCATCACTAATTGTCACGATTATCTCTCGCAGTGCAGTGATTTGTGACTGTTCTGCTATTTGAGCTTTCTCCCTTCTCTTGAAGCAAATATTAAATGTATTTTGCTTTCTGTTGATGCAGCAAGGGTTAAAAGTCAGTTTTCTGTTGCTGCAAGTTTGCTTAATTGAAGCTCAGCTGCAGCTTTTTGTGGCCGTTCTTACAACCAAGTCCTGCCATGGAGAGAGGGAGTCTTTACCAGCTACTGGTTTGAGTATTGCTTTATGCCTGCTGTGGATGTGGATCTTCCCTTTGTCTTGTAGTTTTTTCCCTCTTTTGGTTTTCCCCCTTTACCATTAATTATTTTATATCTTTGTGTTTGGGTGGAGTGTGACTGATTGTTGGTTTTCCCCCTATTTGTCTATTTTTTTTGTGGGGTTTCCACTCTGATTCCAGCCCTCCCCTGGAGTGGGCAGAGAGGGGGTTCTAGATCAGGGCAAGTTAGGATCAGGGCCAGAGTGGTGGCCCAGACGTCCTTACCATCAGAGGTAATTCTGGGACTAGGAATAGCTAAGGCCCCCTTGGCCTGAGGGTCAGTCCAGGAGCCCTGATCCCCATAACCTCCATCCCATTTCATAACACTAATAGGCTGAAAGACAGACACTGTGCTCTTACATGTGTGAACAGTGCCCTATACAAGCTTTATTTGTGAGCAATTCTAATATTAATCAATCATCCCCTGCATGAATTGGTTGGTGGTGAGTTGTTGTCTCATCTGGATTTTGCACTGTGTGGCCTCCACCTTTATCAGGGGCTGCTGCATCCTGCTAGTGCATTAGTTTCTGTGGCCTGGAGTAAAAAATATTATTGCCCCTTTTCTGCTCTATTCCAACCATCCCCTATGTTTTGTCAACCTAATAAAAAGTAGTGGACTTGTGTCAGTATGACTACAGGCTCAGATACTGGCGAACACAAACAGAAAAGAACCCCTGTGCAAGAGCGGTATGTGGGCCCTTTGTCATCCAATAGTGCTTCACAATGCACAATCCAGACTCTTTTAGAGGAGAAAGTGACGCCCCTTATATCTTGGGATCCATGCGGCTGCACAGGTTGCACCAATGATTTGTCCTATCTTGGGTGCAGAGAACAGAATTTATAGTCTGTACCCAAAGGACCACATAATTCTGCATGCTGTATATGTGAAGCCCTGGCAAAACCAGGTAGTCACAGATAGGCCCCTGCATAACACCTTCCCTCACTAGGAAACACACAGCCAACCATTAAACCCTAGTCATCCCCCTTAGAGAAAGATAGACACACCAGTGGGCGTGACCAGGCGGTTGGGACACACCCACCCAGGTCTCCAGACAGCCCAAGGGCGGGAAAACAGTCAGTTTGCTTTGGAGTTCAGTCTTGGAGTTCAAGGACAGAGGAGTGTGGAGTGGAGGTCAGGCCTGTGTGTCAGGCCTGAAGTTGACTGACAGGTACCAGGGTAGCAGCCCTTGTGCCTTGGCTAGGAGGCAGATGGTGCTCTCCATCAGCAGGAGATGGGAAGACGGCTTGGTGGAACCGAGGTGGACCGGGCCAGGGTTGTAGCCCGCCGGTACCGACACGGGGAACCGACCCAGAAACCGTAGCACAAAGGGGGGTACTCGGACCCTGAAGCCAGGAATCAGAACCTACTGGAACTGGTTAATTAACCGATTGAGGTCCTGTCCCACCCAAAGTCCCTCATAGAAGACAACAGCCCACCGATTAGGGATAAGAGGTCACCGCCAAGGCCCATAGATCCCATGGGCCAGCATCTGCGGGCACGGCTCCTTAGGCCACATCCAGCCGGGAGCGGATTCCTACGTTTCAAACTGGGAAGTCTTTTCTACTTAAACAGTGCAGGAAAAGGATAGAGACCACCAGCCGGGTGGGGGATCCCGAACGCAACCGGCCACGGCACCGGCCACCACCACCTTGGTTTACCAGAGACTTGTGTGTTTTACTGAAAGTGAGTACACCAACACCCCCTGCGGTCGTCATTCCCCCTGCACCAGAGCCATCGGGTCCCGGGGCAATCATCCCTGCCCACGGAGGAGTTAACAACTTGTTGCACAACATCTCCCCCGGGTGCCCCGTAACAGCAGCGGTGGTGTCCCACCTCACCACACACCATGGATGGCATCACGAACCTATTACGGCCTAGCCCGCACATCTACGTCCCCCCATTTTATTTGGCATGTCCGCGAGACCCCCGGGTCCGGGGACCCTCGAGCCACCACCCCTGAAGGTCCGGATCTGAGCAGCGGCGGCTGCTGGCACGGGGGCGGCACATATGTACTGTATATGAGGGCTGCATACACAAATCTTTTTTGTATATTTGCTTTATCCTTTATTTTAGAAGCATTGGAGCAATAAAAAATAATTGGTTGTAGATGTGTACGTACATATATCCTCTAAGTGTCTTCTCTGCAAGGTATGCATTCTGATGACGAACCCGTGTGTGATAATAAGATCTTGCTTTGAGAAGAGACTGTGTGCATCCTTAGTGTGCAAGAGAAATTCAATTCTTGTGACACCTTCCTGTCCATTACAATCACCGTAGACGTCTTGGTGAGTGGCACATAAGCTTTATGTCTTCTGATACAAAGCTTTGGAGTTTTGTTCTTTATGTCACATCACCCTGAGGACATGTCTCGTAACATCTAGCGCAGGATGGAATGCCCACTTACTATCAAAGCGAAGTGGAGAAGAAGAGAAAAGCTAAAGACTCATTAGGGTATGTCACATCACTCCGCCGTCCTTACATTGCAGGTTGCAAACGCGATCAGACTTTGAACGTAGAGCAGCATCTGTTCCTGTGTTGCTCTTTTTGGAAACCCTTTAAGACTGAAGTAATCAAAGAACATGTTCGAATATATATTGCCAGCCTTGAATCGGCAAAAGGCACATGTTACGATGAATCAAACACCGTTATTAGCAAATGTTAAAGAACAGCACATGAGTGCTGCAAAAATGTCCCCAAAAAAGCATTAAAGTCAAAATGGTATTACTAATAATAGTAATAACGATAACAATAATAATACATATGTTCGTATTTGAAATGCCAGTAGCTGTGTTCAAAAGATTATACACTCTTCCTCCCAGCATGCTAAACTCCTAGAGTGAGGTTATAAGCGTAGCAAGCTGGCAACACTCGCTATAAATTATTAAACAGATAATTTATGGCATTCATTTACTTCTCAAACAACAGCATATGGCTCTCTAATGCTGCTTCAGATCCCAGCCTGGTCTAGTGAAGAAAATCCATCTAGAAAGGCTTTGAGGGAAGGAAGAAAACAGCGTCTTAAGTGGGAATAGATGCCTCCGATATAAACATGATGTGCGTGCCGTAAGAACAGCAGCAGCATTACCCATCCGTTACCACTATTCCTACCCTACCGGCTCTGTAATTACTATCTGATTGCACAGCATTATTGTAAAACCAATCAATTGTTCACTGTCACATGTCCTGGATTATTGAAGATTACCCATAACCAAAGAAGAGCTCTTTAAGGATACTCGTAATGACAGTCCGGCGGATGGTAACCATAGCTTAGAACATAGGGCTTCACAGCATATTATATCTACAATATTACGAATGCTAGAAAATATCTTCGATGCAATGAATATTAAACCCATTGCAGTAAAAGACATGAAAAATGAAAGCTATTTTTGCATTATAGCCTGATAGAAAGTTACTACACACTTCTTAACTCTGTTAATATGCCCCCAGGCTGCAGTATAACGTTCACTTAATCTAATATTCTGGTGAGTCCTTCCTAAAAATAAAAAGGCAAGCTGTTATGTAACCCTATCATGTACGTAGAAGAGCGAGAAAGAATTGTATTATTTAGACTTTGTAATGAAGCTAAAGCGCTCAATTATAGAAGAAATAAGAGCGGTAAGATAAAGCTTTAGCAGATGCAAATGAAGCTGACAGCATATTCACTGCATGTCGTTCTGACAAGCAAAGCCTCAAGATTTCAGAGGAACGAGATGCCAGAAACATTTTGACATCTTTAAGAAGCTGAACTGTGTTGTCATACCTTAACTAATATTCCCGACAGTGGTTGTAGCCAGAAAATGAATCCCAAAGCCTGCTCACAACCTCGCAACCTCCAATGGCTGGGGTTAAGCACAAACCAGACATGGTATTTTCTGTAGAGTAAAATCCATTTGTCATCTAAGAGTGGATATAGGACATCTGTCCCTATTGTAGTGTTTGGTGCTCAAATCTTTTATACAGTAGGACTATTCAATTCTGTTAGAAGTAAAAAAGGACTATTTTATTATCTTAAAGCTTACTACTCATGAATAGTGATGAGCGAGTACTAAAAAGCTCGGGTGCTCGAAGAGCTCGGGCCGAGCCTCCCAAGATACTCGTGTACTCGGCCCGAGCAACGAGCCCAATGTTATCCTATGGGAGACCCGAGTATTTTTGTGAAATGACCACCGGCAGCATGTAGAAACCCTAAAAATGGCACAAAAGTCTCCGAAGAGTGCTCAAATGACATGGCAACAGCATGGGGAAGACCCCTTGAAGCATTTATCACTCAAAAGTCACAGCTGTGAACAATTTTGCCCGCGTTTTACGCCATTTTTACGGACTCACCAGAAAACCTTCCAAAATGACACCAAAATGAATTTTCATGGCGGAAATGTTAAGGGCACATACCCAATAGTGAGATAGAGCTAATGTATGTTACTTTTTGAGATCAATACATGAAAGATTTTACGTAAAACATTGTGTGGCACTCCGATGTCCCTGAGAAGAGACGTACATAAAGGCCTCTGAGTCTAATGTGCCCATTTTGAGGAACTGAGTCTTTGTAGTATTTTCCTTTGCCAGGGCAGTCCAAAATTTTGAGGTTCACCAATGACCCTGCATACAGACGTGCATGAGGGCCTGTAAACCTGAAGTGCCCATTGGAAGGAAGTGGGTCTATTGTAGTATAGCCTTAGGCAGGGCAGCCAAAAATTGGGAGGCTCCACGTTGTCCCTGGATAGAGACGTGCATGAGGGCCTGTAAACCTGAAGTGCCCATTGGAAGGAAGTGGGTCTATTGTAGTATAGCCCTTTGGCAGGGCAGCCAAAAATTGGGAGGCTCCACGTTCTCCCTGGATAGAGACGTGCATGAGGGCCTGTTAACCTGAAGTGCCCATTGGAAGGAAGTGGGTCTTTTGTAGTATAGCCCTTTGGCAGGGCAGCCAAAAATTGGGAGGCTCCACGTTGTCCCTGGATAGAGACGTGCATGAGGGCCTGTTAACCTGAAGTGCCCATTGGAAGGAAGTGGGTCTATTGTAGTATAGCCCTTAGGCAGGGCAGCCAAAAATTGGGAGGCTCCACGTTGTCCCTGGATAGAGACGTGCATGAGGGCCTGTTAACCTGAAGTGCCCATTGGAAGGAAGTGGGTCTATTGTAGTATAGCCCTTAGGCAGGGCAGCCAAAAATTGGGAGGCTCCACGTTGTCCCTGGATAGAGACGTGCATGAGGGCCTGTAAACCTGAAGTGCCCATTGGAAGGAAGTGGGTCTATTGTAGTATAGCCCTTTGGCAGGGCAGCCAAAAATTGGGAGGCTCCACGTTGTCCCTGGATAGAGACGTGCATGAGGGCCTGTTAACCTGAAGTGCCCATTGGAAGGAAGTGGGTCTTTTGTAGTATAGCCCTTTGGCAGGGCAGCCAAAAATTGGGAGGCTCCACGTTGTCCCTGGATAGAGACGTGCCTGAGGGCCTGTAAACCTGAAGTGCCCATTGGAAGGAAGTGGGTCTATTGTAGTATAGCCCTTTGGCAGGGCAGCCAAAAATTGGGAGGCTCCACATTGTCCCTGGATAGAGACGTGCATGAGGGCCTGTTAACCTGAAGTGCCCATTGGAAGGAAGTGGGTCTTTTGTAGTATAGCCCTTTGGCAGGGCAGCCAAAAATTGGGAGGCTCCACATTGTCCCTGGATAGAGACGTGCATGAGGGCCTGTAAACCTGAAGTGCCCATTGGAAGGAAGTGGGTCTATTGTAGTATAGCCCTTTGGCAGGGCAGCCAAAAATTGGGAGGCTCCACGTTGTCCCTGGATAGAGACGTGCATGAGGGCCTGTAAACCTGAAGTGCCCATTGGAAGGAAGTGGGTCTATTGTAGTATAGCCCTTTGGCAGGGCAGCCAAAAATTGGGAGGCTCCACGTTGTCCCTGGATAGAGACGTGCATGAGGGCCTGTAAACCTGAAGTGCCCATTGGAAGGAAGTGGGTCTTTTGTAGTATAGCCCTTTGGCAGGGCAGCCAAAAATTGGGAGGCTCCACGTTGTCCCTGCATAGAGACGTGCATGAGGGCCTCAAAACATTAATCCCATTGGAAGGAAGTGGGTCTTTTGTAGTATAGCCCTTTGGCAGGGCAGCCAAAAATTGGGAGGCTCCACGTTGTCCCTGCATAGAGACGTGCATGAGGGCCTCAAAACATTAATCCCATTGCAAAGGAGCGGGTCTCCTGTCGTTGTAATGTCCATTCTGCAAAGAATGGGCGAAAAAATTTACCACTGGGGGTATACCTGAAACAAAGGCCTAACTCTTGTAACGGTCATCATGGTGGCGCATGAGGAGAAGGAGGAGCAGTCCAGCGATTATCCAAAGTCCAGAAGTGTGTACCCATGGGTGACTGGAGGTACATGGCAAATTCCCGTTACAAACTTTAAATTCCGCTCTCATTTGCTGGTGGTGTGGTGAAGTCTGGCCCAATCCAACCCTTGTTCATCTTGATCAGAGTCAGCCTGTCAGCATTTTCAGTTGACAGGCGGGTGCGTTTATCTGTAATGATTCCACCTGCGGAACTAAAAACACGCTCTGACAAAACGCTAGCGGCAGAGCAGGCCAGGACTTCCAAGGCGTAGAGAGCCAATTCATGCCACGTGTCCACCTTGGATACCCAATAATTGTAAGGCACAGAGGAATGTCGGAGTACAGTTGTTCGATCTGCAAGGTACTCCTTGAGCATCTGGGCAAACTTAGGATTTCTTGTGGCACTACCCCGCACCTCAGGGGCTGTGGTACGTGAGGGGCTGAGAAAACTGTCCCACATCTTAAAGATGTTCCCCTACCTCTGGCGGATTGGACTTGTGCCTCTCTCGGCTGTACGCCTTGGTTGTCCACTGATTCCTGACCTATGCCGCTAGCGTTTTGTGAGGGGAATGCTTTGCCTACTTCCGTGACTATGGCCTTCCGGAACTGCTGCATTTTGGTTGACCTCTCCACCTCGGGAATAAGAGACATAAAGTTCTCCTTGTAGCGTGGGTCTAACAGTGTTACCAACCAGTAATGATTGTCGGCCAAGATGTTCTTAACGCGAGGGTCACGAGACAGGCAGCTTACCATAAAGTCAGCCATGTGCGCCAGACTCTTAACAGCCAGGACTTCAGTAGCCTGACCAACACGTTGACTGAACATGCTGTCCTCCTCCTCCTCCTCCTCCTCCTCATCTACCCTGTCCTCTGGCCAGCCACGCTGAACCGAGGATATGACTGGTGGGCATGTCATATCCTCAATTTGGCCGGAGATTTGCTCCATGTCTTCATCCTCCTCCTCGTCATAGTCCTCCACTGCACGTTGTGATGAGACGAGGCTGGGCTGTGTGTTATCACCCACACCCACTACTGTTTCTTGCTGCAACTCATCGCGCTCCGCCTGCAATGCATCATGTTTGGTTTTGAGCAGAGACCGTTTTAGAAGGCAGAGTAGCGGTATGGTGACGCTAATAATGGCGTCATCACCACTCACAATCTTGGTGGAGTCCTTAAAGTTTTGGAGGATGGAACATAGGTCGGACATCCATCTCCACTCCTCAGGTGTTATGTGTGGAGTTTGACCCATTTCCCGACGGCTTAGGTGATGCAGGTACTCAACAACTGCCCTCTTCTGCTCACATATCCTGACCAACATGTGCAGAGTTGAATTCCAACGCGTGGGGACATCACACACCAGTCTGTGAGCCGGAAGATGCAAACTGCGCTGAAAGCCGGCAAGGCCGGCTGAAGCAGTAGGTGACTTTCGAAAATGTGCAGACAGGCGGCGAACTTTTACCAGCAGATCAGACAGCTCTGGGTATGACTTTAGAAACCGCTGAACCACGAGGTTGAGCACATGGGCCACGCATGGAACATGTGTCAGCTGGCCTCGCCTCAAAGCCGCCACCAGGTTCCGGCCATTGTCACACACGACCTTTCCTGGCTTTAGCTTCAGAGGTGTGAGCCAGTGATCTGCCTGCTGTTTCAGAGCTGTCCACAGCTCTTCTGCATTGTGGGGTTTGTCACCTATGCAGATTAGCTTCAGCACAGCCTGTTGCCGCTTCGCCGAGGCAGTGCTGCAGTGCTTCCAGCTTGGGACTGGTGTGGAGGGTACAGTGGATGAGGATGCGCAGGAGGAGGAGGAGGCTGAAGAGCATGACATTCCGGAGCTGTAGAGTGTGGGTGAAACACTGACTGAGGTAGGGCCTGCAAACCTTGGTGTGGGAAGGACGTGTTCCGTCCCTCGCTCAGACTGGGTCCCAGCTTCCACAATATTAACCCAGTGTGCCGTCAACGAGATGTAGCGGCCTTGCCCACAAGCACTTGTCCATGTGTCTGTGGTTAGGTGGACTTTGGGTGAAACAGCGTTGTTCAGGGCACGTGTGATGTTTTGTGACACGTGGTTATGCAACGCGGGGACGGCACACCGGGAGAAATAGTGGCGGCTGGGGACCGAGTAACGTGGGACAGCTGCCGCCATCAGGTCGCGGAATGCTTCTGTCTCCACCAGCCTAAAAGGCAACATTTCCAGCGCAAGCAGTCGTGAAATGTTAGCATTTAGAACTGTGGCATGTGGGGTGTTGGCAGTGTATTTGCGCCTGCGTTCAAAGGTTTGCTGAATGGATAACTGAACGCTGCGCTGGGACAAGGACGTGCTTGATGATGGTGTTATTTCTGCGTAGGCAACTGCATGTGCAGGACCGGAGGAGGCTTGTTCGCAGGCAGCATGGACAGGGGATTGGCTCGCATGCACAACCAGCGAAGACGTAGCAGTGACATTAGCAAGCACTGCTTCTCGACTCTGTTGTACTTCCCACAAAGTCGGGTGCTTGGCTGACATGTGCCTGATCATGCTGGTGGTGGTCAAGCTGCTAGTTTTGGTACCCCTGCTGATGCTGGCACGGCAGGTGTTGCAAATGGCCTTTTTAGAATCATCTGGATCCAAGTTAAAAAACTGCCAGACTCGGGAAGACCTAACATTTGTACAGGCACCTTGTGTCGTGTTGTTGTTCCGGGGAACGGTTGCCTGACTTCTGCCTGGAGCCACCACCCTGCTTCTTACTGCCTGTTGGGATGCTACGCCTCCCTCCCCCTGTGCACTGCTGTCCTCGCTCTGCATATCCTCCTGCCAGGTTGGGTCAGTTACTGGATCATCCACCACGTCGTCTTCCTCTTCCGCACCCTGCTCCTCCTCCTGACTTCCTGACAATTGTGTCTCATCATCGTCCACCCCTTGTTGAGACACGTTGCCAACTTCGTGAGAACGTGGCTGCTCAAATATTTGGGCATCTGTACATACGATCTCCTCATGACCCACTTCAACATGAGCTGGCGAGAGGCCAGAATGTGCGAATGGAAACGTGAACAGCTCTTCCGAGTGTCCAAGTGTGGGATCATTAATGTCCGAGGACGTGTACTCAGCCTTGTGGTAGGAAGGAGGATCAGGTTCTGAAATGTGCGGTGCAGTATCACGGCTACTGACACTTGACCGTGTGGAAGACAGAGTGTTTGTGGTGGTGCCAATCTGACTGGAAGCATTATCCGCTATCCAACTAACAACCTGTTGACACTGGTCTTGGTTCAAGAGCGGTGTACTGCTGCGGTCCCCAAGAATTTGGGACAGGACGTGCGAGCGACTAGATGTGGCCCTTTGTTGTGGCAAAATTAGAGCTTGCCCACGACCTCGGCCTCTGCCTGTACCACCATCACGTCCACTTCCTTGTTCCTTGCCAACGCCCTTGCGCATTTTGCAATGCTGTGCTGACGTGTATTCACTAGACTTGGGCGTTATATCAAAGTTTGTGCAAATCGTGCACCTGTACGCTGCCACCGACAGGCACACACGTGCGGTTTTTAAATGCAAGCACGGACGCACTAAGAACCTAACACAGGTTTTAGGAGCAAAAATTAAGAACTCTGACACTATCAGCCACTGCTGACTGACGTGTATTATACACTACACTTGTGCGTTATATAATAGTTTGGTAAAAACGCACACAAGTGCACCTGTACGCTGACACCGACAGGCACACACGTGCGGTTTTTAAATGCAAGCACGGACGCACTAAGAACCTAACACAGGTTTTAGGAGCAAAAATTAAGAACTCTGACACTATCAGCCACTGCTGACTGACGTGTATTATACACTACACTTGTGCGTTATATAATAGTTTGGTAAAAATGCACACAAGTGCACCTGTACGCTGCCACCGACAGGCACACACGTGCGGTTTTTAAATGCAAGCACGGACGCACTAAGAACCTAACAGGTTTTAGGAGCGACAATTGCTGAGAAGTCTGACACTATCAGGACTGTTTTAGACTGTGTACACCAGCCCCAGATATGATGAAGGCTGGTATACGGTCACCACTAGGAATAGCTATATACCCTGCCTGCCTGCCTGCCTGTATACTGCTACAATAGTCCTGACAAGGACTCTTTTGGTCACTAGCCTGTATTCCAACCTGGCTATACCCTGCCTGTATACAGCAACAATAGTCCTGAGAAGGACTCTGCTACTGTACTCCGACCTGGCTATACCCTGCCTGCCTGTATACAACTAGAATAGTCCTGAGAAGGACTTTTGGTCACACTGTTTGCAGCCCTGCTACGGAAATAGCTATAAAGGGCCGCAAACCTTTCCCTGAAGCAGCGACCCTCTCCCTGCACTGACTGTCTGGATAGCTGTGAGCAGAGCACAGCGCGCCCGCCGGTATAAAGGCTCGGTCACGCTGTGCAGGCCGGCCAATCACTGCAATTCCACAACTAACAGGGCTGTGGCATTGCAGTGGTCTGCCAGCCAATCCCTGCATGAGGGCTGGCTCTCAAAAGAGCGCCAACATGCAGGGATGAAGACCACGAGTACAGCACGAGTATCGCGAGATTACTCGGTCCCCGCCGAGTAGACCGAGTACAGTGATACTCGTGCGAGTACCGAGTAGTAACAAGCATGCTCGCTCATCACTACTCATGAATCATTGTCTTAGATAAAGCATAGAGTCATGGTAGCTTATCCAATGGTGGAGCATAAAGATCATGCACACAAACATTTCAGATCATGTAGCTTAAAGGGGTTGTCCAGGCTTGGGGCTTAAGTGTGCACTAACGGTATGTGACTGCAAACTTGTGAATCTTCACAGTGTAAGTTGTAAGAATTCTCTGGTGCCGGCACCAAGGGAGGGCAGTCATGTGATCGCAAGTATGCAATTTTCATATTTCCAGCCACATTCCGACTATACATGTCTAGCCTCATTCACTCAATTCACTTGTATTGAAAGAGACCACATACATCTAATTAGCACACAACTGCAATTTCCATACTTGAGGTCATGCACCTACCTGCTCCCAGGGTTTACACAGAGTATCCAGTGTGCACACTGGAGGCTGAATATTTTTTGCCCATTATTCTTTGCAAAATAGTTCAAGGTGTGAGAGATCTTCCACAGATTCTCAATGGGAGTTACGCTTGGGCCATTTACACACATGAATATCTGTTATGCTCGCAGGGCAAGCTCAAGGTTAGTGAGTCTACTGGACCAAAGATACTGATCACCTGGAGGAGCGAATTAGATCAGTCACTGAGTCTTCACTAAAGCTACCAGAGGTGGCAATAGGTACACACGCTGATAGGTAGCTGACAGAGAGCAGCCCCAGGAGATCAATGGTATCTCGGCAGCTGACACCACAGATACAATACAGCCTCTGGTTGCAGAAGCAGCAGCAGCAGCTGGTGTCATTGTCATGAGTATATCTTAAGGTACCGTCACACTAAGCGATGCTCCAGCGATCCCACCAGCAACCTGACCTGGCAGGGATCGCTGGAGCGTCGCTACACGGGTTGCTGGTGAGCTGTCAAACAGGCAGATCTCACCAGCAACCAGTGACCAGCCCCTAGCCAGCAGCGACGCGTGGAAGCGATGCTGCGCTTGGTAACTAAGGTAAATATCTAGTAACCAACCCGATATTTACCTTGGTTACCAGCGCACACCGCTTAGCACTGGCTCCCTGCACCCCTAGCAAGAGTACACATCGGGTTAATTACCCAATGTGTGGCCTGGCTACGTGTGCAGAGAGCAGGGAGCCGACACTGACAGCCTGAGAGTGGCGGACGCTGGTAACGAAGGTAAATATCGGGTAACCAAGGAAAGGGCTTCTTGGTTACCCAATGTTTACCGTGTTTACCAGCCTCCGCAGAAGCCGGCTCCCTGCTCACTGCACATTCAGTTGTTGCTCTGTCGCTGTCACACACAGTGATGTGTGCTTCACAGCGGGAGAGCAACAACTAAAAAATGGTCCAGGACATTCAGCAACAACTAGCGACCTCACAGCAGGGGCCAGGTTGTTGCTGGATGTCACACACAGCAACATCACTAGCAACATCGCTGTTACGTCACAAAAGTCGTGCCTCAGCAGCGATGTTGCTAGCGATGTTGCTTAGTGTGACGTGGCCTTTACTCAGGGGAGACCCCAGGGGAATCTGGTATCAGAAGGTCACAGCGTTTCACTGCTGTTAGGTCCTCTGCTGTTATTTAATAACATCTCCTTCCTTTTGGTGCTGTAAGGGTTAAGCACCCTTTCCTGCTTGGCTGCAGACTTTAGTTGTGAATCTCAGGTGTGGCTCTTTTACACATTCCCCTTCCTTATTTAAGTCATGTGATCTGTTCACATGATGCCTGTAAGAGAATCCACATTTCTATGTGGTCCACTTTGGAAGGAGCGACCTCTGGAAGAAGTCTGTCATGTTGTGTGCAGCAGTGGTGTTTGCTGCACTGAAGCCGCCTAGAGTGTGTTTTAATTGCATGTGTATTTCCCCTGTTTGTATTCCTTCCATTGTATTTCTGTTTTGTAATGGAGAGTCTAGTGTACTCGTTGGCCTACTCACTTGCAGGTTGAGTTTAGGGCCAGCTGAGGGAATAAGGTATCCTGCTTGTCACAGGTTGAAAGAACCTGCACAGAGATGCTAGGGAGCTCAGGAGTCAGCTTGAGGTGAGTTCAAGAGGTGCCCCCTCAACCCTCTCCCTAGTGGCAGGGACCTCTGTTCTATTGTGACCTTTGTGTCCCCTGTGTGTTGTAACATCTTATGGGGGTTTACCAGGTACTAGGTAAACCCGACTAGTCATGTGCATGACAGTCGTGGATTTGGCTGGGATGAGTCAATGGATGCAGCAGCAGCGGCCGATGCGGACACTTGCAGTGGCGGCAGAAGATATCGTGGTAGGCGGTCAGCATGGATCAGCAGACTTGTAATGCACTGAAACACAGTTGCGAATCAGCAACAGCATACAGCACAATGACAGCAGCAGCACAATGAACCTGAGAGCTAGCAACGTATAAAAAGCATTGCCCAGCCATCTTCTTTAAGGAGAAAGTGCCTTAAATACCAAGAGCCTCTCTGAGCAGAGAGGCAATTCCAAATCAGGGAGTACTAGCCCTTTCAGAAAAGGGGCATGTACAGACGCGCAGTCTACAGGCTTTCCCAGGAGGCCTGTAGTGCATGCGCAGGCCGTGGGAGACAACAGCATGGACCAGGGACGGGGCAGTCACCACTGGGCGGCTGGGAAGGTGGGACAGCCAGCATCTCTGCTGGGGGAGGGAGGCAAGACAGCACGGGGATGCCAGTTTGGGCATTACAATATGTTTTGATATAAACCAAGGGTAGGAAATTAATTTTCATGAGGAGCCACATGAGAAACAATTACTGGTGTGAAGGGCCAAACCAATAGGCTGATATTAATTCTGTTCAATATTAATTATAATTATTATTTTATATTAATATTGTATCATTTAATATTGAGCAGAATTAAGTATGCTGACATCTCCCTATATACGGTATGAGCACGAATACAGACCCTATTGTATGAGTATGAGCCTCCACAAAACTCCCTATATATAGTACGATCCCCCCACAAAGCTCCTTATATAGTGTATGTGTACCGCTCCGCGGCCTCGGCTGCGGTCGCCGAGCCGCTCGGATCCGTGCTCGCGTTCTACGGGTGGTGGCTTGAGCCTCTCACGGACCTGGGGGTCACGTCGCTCTGCAAGGGGGTTGGCGTTACCCATGGGGAAATGCGGGTATTTGGTTTTGGGGTGATTGTTCATGACGCCACCCACGGTTTGTGGTGATGGTGGACACCACCGCTGTGGTGAAGGTACGGGGACTCCCGGGAGCGGTGTAGTGGTGTTGACCCCTCCGTGGGTAGGAGATGTTGGTTCCGGGGCCCGGTGGTGCGAGGGCTGGGGTGCGGGGTGCAGGGCGCAGGGTTGCGGTGCAGCTTGATGCGGTGCCTGATGGCACGGGTGTACTCATGATTAAACTACACAGAGTCACTGGTAAACCAAACGAAGGTATGAACGGGGCCCGCAACTGGCTGCAGCTTCCTAGTCGGGTTGGCAATGTCCGCCTTTCTCCTGCACCTACAGTGCCTACAAGTAGTATTCAACCCCCTGCAGATTTAGCAGGTTTACACATTCGGAATTAACTTGGCATTGTGACATTTGGACTGTAGATCAGCGTGGAAGTGTGAAATGCACTGCAGCAAAAAAGAATGTTATTTCTTTATTTGTTTTTTTTTTTTTTTAAATGGAGAAAAGTTTATTCAGAGGGTCATTTATTATTCAACCCCTCAAACCACCAGAATTCTGTTTGGTTCCCCTAAAGTATTAAGAAGTATTTCAGGCACAAAGAACAATGAGCTTCACATGTTTGGATTAATTATCTCTTTTTCCAGCCTTTTCTGACTAATTAAGACCCTCCCCAAACTTGTGATTAGCACTCATACTTGGTCAACATGGGAAAGACAAAGGAGCATTCCAAGGCTATCAGAGACAAGATCGTGGAGGGTCACAAGGCTTGCAAGGGGTACAAAACCCTTTCCAAGGAGTTAGGCCTACCTGTCTCCACTGTTGGGAGCATCATCCGGAAGTGGAAGGCTTATGGAACTACTGTTAGCCTTCCACGTCCTGGACAGCCTTTGAAAGTTTCAACCCGTGCCGAGGCCAGGCTTGTCCGAAGAGTCAAGGCTAACCCAAGGACAACAAGGAAGGAGCTCCGGGAAGATCTCATGGCAGTGGGGACATTGGTTTCAGTCAATACCATAAGTAACGTACTTCACCGCAATGGTCTCCGTTCCAGACGAGCCCGTAAGGTACCTTTACTTTCAAAGCGTCATGTCAAGGCTCGTCTACAGTTTGCTCATGATCATTTGGAGGACTTTGAGACAGACTGGTAAAAGGTTCTCTGGTCTGATGAGACCAAGATTGAGATCTTTGGTGCCAACCACACACGTGACGTTTGGAGACTGGAGGGCACTGCATACGACCCCAAGAATACCATCCCTACAGTCAAGCATGGTGGTGGCAGCATCATGCTGTGGGGCTGTTTCTCAGCCAAGGGGCCTGGCCATCTGGTCCGCATCCATGGGAAGATGGATAGCATGGCCTACCTGGAGATTTTGGCCAAGAACCTCCGCTCCTCCATCAAGGATCTTAAGATGGGTCGTCATTTCATCTTCCAACAAGACAACGACCCAAAGCACACAGCCAAGAAAACCAAGGCCTGGTTCAAGAGGGAAAAAATCAAGGTGTTGCAGTGGCCTAGTCCGTCTCCTGACCTTAACCCAATTGAAAACTTGTGGAAGGAGCTCAAGATTAAAGTCCACATGAGACACCCAAAGAACCTAGATAACTTGGAGAAGATCTGCATGGAGGAGTGGGCCAAGATAACTCCAGAGACCTGTGCCGGCCTGATCAGGTCTTATAAAAGACGATTATTAGCTGTAATTGCAAACAAGGGTTATTCTACAAAATATTAAACCTAGGGGTTGAATAATAATTGACCCACACTTTTATGTTTAAAATGTATTAAAATTTAACTGAGCAACATAACTTGTTGGTTTGTAAGATTTATGCATCTGTTAATAAATCCTGCTCTTGTTTGAAGTTTGCAGGCTCTAACTTATTTGCATCTTATCAAACCTGCTAAATCTGCAGGGGGTTGAATACTACTTGTAGGCACTGTATGTTGTAGTTTGACCACTGTGCCTGAGCACTGGTAGTTCACTCCCCGGCGTGTAGATGTCAGAGGAGCTCCTTTGCCCGCAGGCTCTGGCCCTTGGATCTCTAGTCTCTGGCAGTGGCTACTATCCGGACGGGTTGGGATGTTGCCGTCAAACGGGACTTTGGTGGGAATGAATCCCTGAGGTCCAGACCGCAATCAGTTAATTCGACTATGGTGGTGGCATATAGCCTAGTTCGGGGTCTGAGTACCCTGCCTGGTGCTCCGGTATCCTTTTAGCTCCCCGGTTCGATTCCGGCCGGCCACTACCCTGTCCCGGTCCCTATGGTTTCGCTGGTCGTGTTCCCTGTCTCCTGCAGACGGCCACTGCCATCTGCCTGCCTGAGTGTGTGTACTCAACTCCTCACTCCTCTTTCTTCCTCTCCCTGAACATGACTACTCTCTTTGTATTTCCTGCCTCAGGCCAGCAGACTCTTCGAGGGGCGTGTCTTTCCACCTGTCTCCGCCCACCTGGTGTGCCTGTCTAACACTGAGGGAGGCAATCAGGTCTTTGTGGTTGACTGATGGTACCTTTCTAGTGTGGGGGTGTATGTGGTGGTGTTGTGACCTGTGACCCCTGGTGTCCAGGGCATCACATATGATGCACACACACAGACCCCTATATACAGTATGAGCTCCCACCAGTGGCATAACCAAAGTCCGATGGACCCCAGTGCAAAGTTTGAGCCTGGCCCTCTCCACACATGTTGGTCAGATGTATGGGCAGTTGTAGTATTTTAAATTCTATAAAGATATATGAATTGCTCCCCTCCCCTTCATTGTGTAGTACTGACCTCCATCCTGTACTAATGTCCCCCATCCTGGTTCACTTCCTGCTAAATATGTCCCCCATCCTGGTGTATGAGCTCATCAAGGCTATATCCTGTAATATTTAGCCCCATCCTGGTATATATGGCCCCATTATGGCTCTATCCTGGTATATGGACCTTCATGCTCCATCTGGGTATATATGCCCCCATCCTTGTATAGATAATTCTATCATGGCCCCATCCTGACATATGTCCCCATCATGGCCACATTCTGCTGTATAACCCCATCATGGCTATATACAGGTAGATATGTCCCCATTAATGGCCATCCTGGTACATGTCCATATATTGACTCCATCCTGGTATATATGTCTCCATCATAGCCCCATCCTGGGATATATGTTCCCATAATGGCCCCATCCTGTTATATATATATCCCCATCCTGGTATAGATGTCCCCATAATGGCCACATCCTGGTATATATGTATCCATAATGGCCCCATCCTGGCATATATGCCCCATCCTGGTATATGTGTCCTCATCATGGCCCCGTTCTGATATAGATGTTCCCATAGTGGCCACATCTTGGTATATATGTCCCTATAATGGCCACATTCTGGTATATATGTCTCCATAACAGCCCCATTGTGGTATGTGTGATGCCCTGGACGATCAGGTCGTCACAGGGTATTGTGCAATCTGCCCTTCTGTGCAATATCCACCTCCTCCTTGGTTACGGGTCCCTAACAATTGGTGTTGCCAAAACCAACTAATCAAAATACTAGGAACACTCTGCACCACACCCACCAGATACACCAGGGAATGGCTTGAGTGGAATAGGGTCACCCACTTGGGGGGTTGGTTAAGGGGAGGTCAGGAGTAGGTCATTGTAGAGTTGGAAGTGAAGGAGAGAGGAGGTCAGGAGCTGGGCTCCTTGGAGGTACTAATTAGCAGATGTTGGTCTGGGCCTTGTAGGAGCTGGACCCCCGGTCGCAGGGGATCGTGACAAGGGGCATGGAACTGTCGAGGAGGACAGCCGGCGCCTTGTACCATCACCGGGCTGGGACCATTGCCCGACGGGGTACGTGGACCCTAGGTCAGAGAGTAGCTTCAGGCAACCTGACAATTTCGCCTGACGAGAATGGAGCCTTAGAGATCCGCTCTCCACCCGCTCCAAAATCGGGGTACTAGCGCAATGAGGGGGATAGGACTTTCCACACATACGGTCCAAGAAATCCCAAGCGTGAACTCTGAAAGCAAGCTCCCTCAGTTAGCCATACTGGGGAGTGGGACCCGACTAGTTTTAGGCTACAGGGACCAACCAGAAAGAAACAAGGTGCCACTGGAAGTGGTCACAGATCAACAGGCAACACCAACAGGAACGGGACCCAAACGTGCTCCCTGCAGCGGTGTCCAGAACTTTGGTTTACTACAGTTGTCGGTGTCAGCGTTATTGGACTGAGTGAGTACGCAAGTGACCCTTACCTTCTCAGCGGCACATCCGGGGTTGAACACCTGGCTGCCCACTCCATCGCCACCGGGTATTTCCAGCTGCAGCGGTGGTACTCCATCCTGGCTGGATCCTGATACAAAAAAAAGATTATATTCACCTTCCCCCTGCTCATCCCGTGTCCTCCTCCGATGATGGCATGTGGCAACTGACCAGCATGAACGCGATGCAGCGCATGACATCACTGTCGTGTGCTGCTCGCCCACTTACAGTGCAGTCTGCTGCCTGGTGCTGGCATATTATCTGCTCCCCATACCCTGGATTATGGGCGTGGGGAGCAGTGAGTATTCATAGCCTTAATTGGTGACTGGTACATTGCAGTACAGGGTCACAACGGGTCTCTGAGCTGTGATGTATTTCAGCTGGATGCTCGACCTCGAAATAACATCCAACTGAAATGGATAGGGCCGACAGGCCCCCTGTACCCCGGGCCCGGTCGCAGTCGTAATCGCTGCGACCACGATCGTTACACCCCTGGCTCCCATATAGCCCTTTATATACAGGTAATCCAGGAAAATTCCAGCAATCCAGTCCAAAAATGTTTTTCTTTAAAATGTATACATTTTTATTTTTAAGTCATATTAAAAAGTCCAATACAGGGTCAACATCAGTCCAAAAAGAGGACGCATTTTGAATGTGTTGTTCTTAATCTGTCTCCTTTGGGATGTGCTTGGGATCCTTTGTTAGAGTGGTCCCAGCTCTTTGCAGGTCATTCACTAGGTCCCCGGTATGGTTCTGGGATTTTTGCTCACCATTCTTGTGATCATTTTGACCCCACAGAGTGAGATCTTGTGTGGAGCCCCAGATCAAGGGAGATTATCAGTGGTCTTGTATGTCTTCCATTTTCTTATTATTGCTCCCACAGTTGATTTCATCACACCAACTTTCTTGCCTATTACAGATTCAGTCTTCCCAGCCTGGTGCAGGGCTATAATTTTGTTTATGGTGTCCTTTGACAGTTCTTAGGTCTTCACCATAGTGGAGTTTGGAATGTGACTGAGGTTGTTGACAGGTGTCTTTTATACTGATAACAAGTTCAAACAGGTGCCATTACTACAGGTAATGAGTGGAGGACAGAGGAGACTCTTAAAGAAGAAGTTAAAGGTCTGTGAGAGCCAGAAATCTTGCATGTTTTTAGATGACCAAATACTTATTTTCCACCATAATTTGCAAAAACAAATCTTGCCAAATCAGACAAGGTGATGTTCTTGATTTGTTTTCTCATTTTTATCTCATAGTTGTGGTCTACCTATGATGTGAAATACAGGCCTCTCTCATCTTTTTAAGTGGGAGAACTTGCACAATTGGTGGCTAACTAAAAGCTTGTTTTCCGCACTGTATGAGCCCCACATACCCTCCAATATACAGTATGCGGCCTAAACACATATGAAAAAACCCCACACATACTCATCTGTCTCCAGTTCCCCAGCTGCTCTGCTGCACTAACCCTCCACTGTTTCAGATGCTGATTGGTGGAAGAAGGAGCCAGCAGCCCCTCCTTTACCAATGTATTTTTTGCAAACCGCATCCTGCTGATAGTGGTGACATATGACAGCGAGCAGTAGCTGCAGAGGCCATGGTATGCCCGCGGTTCACTGTTTTGAACCTTTCGGCTGTGTCGGTCCGCGGACTGGACTGGAATAGCCAGAGGACCTGATGTGGTGTGCTGGCTGCACCTTGTACAGTCCTGATCTAAACCTTTCCATTGCAACTCTGGCAGTATGTGTAGGGTTGTTGTCTTGCTGGAAGGTGAACATACTCCCCGATCTCAAGTCTTTTGCAGCTTCTTACAAGTTTTCCTCCTGGTTTGCCCTGAAATTGTCTCCGTCCAACTCTCCATCAACTCTGACAAGCTGGGCAACTTCTAGTAGATTTTTATGGCATGAATAACACTGCATACTGGGCTATCATTCCTAATAAAATAAACCAATATGTAACGGCGGACACCAATATAAGTCATAGGGGTCAATTGGTTTATACCCATCTTACAATAGATCAGGCACTGTGCCTTTCCTTATGTTTTAAACAGAAACCACATTAAAAATGTGAATAGAGCTTTATTTTATTCTAAATCATTATAAAATTGTGCTATAAGTAGTTTCTTAATTCTTGGCTATTAGATATTAGATCCTGCTGCAAGAATACAGCATAGAAGTAGCAAAAGGTCTGAAGTCTTTTCATAGGCTACAGGGAAACTAAAGGTAGGTGCATATAGCACCCAGAGATATAGGGTACTCGGTTCCGGGCAGTGTATGTCTTGGGAATGTAACAGGGGTGGCCGTTATCTGGTTCCGTGCCCTGGGCCCTTTTTATAATGGCGATATTTAGAGGGGATTGTTGAATACAGTTTATATGTGACGCCACTTGTGGTGTTGTGGTTAAGTGTAGGAAGCCACTGCTGCAGAATGTCTCTACTGGGGCTGATGGTATTAGCAGCTAGTATGGTACTCCGTCCGCAAGTAGGGTTTTGCCCCAGCGGGTGTATAGCACAGTGGGCATCGGAAGAAGGTAGTCTACACAGGTATTCAGTGCAACTGGTTTACTCACTTTCTTGGGATGGTAACTGGTGGCCCGAGGCCGGCTGGTTTCACCTCCAGGTCCACTTCGTCCTAGTGCCAGTCTCATTCTCTGGTACCTTCTTCCCTTGCACCTGTCTCTGGTAAGTGGGTCCCTGTGGTATAGAACAACTGGCGGTCCCCGGTTTGTCCACTTCTGTCCGCCTGACAGTAGCGTGAACCCTGTGGGGTTGGAGTCTCTTGTCCTGTCCCCGGTTCTCCCTTTTGATACTGAGTCTTTGGATTCTTTAGGGTCAGCAAGGTCCTTGATGGTTCCCTTTGCTGTGCAGGTGTTAACAGGTCGGCTTGAAGCTCTTTCCTGTCCTAGGGTCTTGAACCCCATTGGTGCGTAGTTCTGGGAGTACTCCACCGGCAACCACTTCTCCTGGGTACAAGGCCACCGTTAACCCGAGTCAGGGTGTCACTTCACCTCCACCTTCACACTCCTGCTGTCTGACACTTTCAACAGTCACACACGTTCTCTCTGTGTCTCCTCCCTTTCACCACACACTTCCTTCTCACTATTGTCTTCCTGGTTACTCTCCACAGTCTGCCCCTCCCACCTGGTCAACTAGTGGACTAGATTGGCTCCACCTCCAGGCGGCCATCCATTGGTCCCACCCGAGCTATGTACCATTGTATGGGGGAAATTGTTGGGGAAAACTGGGATCACCTGGGTTTTTGATGTTACCTACACTGGGATTCTGGGTCCCTAAGGGGGAACGCCCTGCATCCTGGTGGGGATGCAGAACCTTGTAGCACCCTGAAGGGTTCAGGGGCACTACATCCACACAACCGTTTTACTAATCCGACTCTGATCAGAGTTTGGTCAGAATTTGATCAAGGTGGGATCCATTTTTCTCAGAGGTGGAGGGAAAAAAAGTTCCTCCACCTTCTCCATTATATCAGTACATGAAAACCCGCTGCACCTGGATGTTATCATTGTGTGATCTGATGTTTTCCACAGACACATAGAATTGCATTGACAATTTTAATCCGACACTCAGATCAAAATCAAACATATCACCAAGTTTTTTCTTGGACATGTGCAAAGCCCCATAGAATATCATAAGTCTGAGTGATCTGTGAAAACCAAGGATAGTATTCGGTTGAGAAGATTGGTTGTGTGCACGAGCCGTAATACAGGTAATATGTTACAATCCATCATTTAGTTATTTTCTCTATTATATTGCTCCAGATAGAAACAGAAGCAATTCAGCCTATAACAAGATATTGTTAAATTACTTAAAATAGAATCCTAATAGTACGTAATTAATATTATATATTGTATATAAAGAAAGTTAAGTTGGAGGTGAAGAATCATGAAAACAAAAATATACTTATACACTTGGCTGGTCAGTATTAGAAAACAAGAGATACGGTATTGTAAACCGCGCGGATAATATCTTATTTTTATACTATCTCAGAAGTGTTTGGTGTGCACAGCTGCTATTAACAAATTTGTTGTGCGTCTGCATTACAATAGACTCATTCTTTGATCTACTTATACAAATTGATTCTGTAATGTTCTTTCCTTATGTTTCTTGGTGCTCACTGGGAAAACATCTATTTTTCTTGTGAAATGTTCAGTTTGTGAATAAATCTAAATAAATAGGAATCATTTAAACACATAGAAATACAGATAAAGATACAAAACCATAAATGCAAATAATTGTAACTATTTAATTTCTCCAGATTTTAGCTTAACAGACAAGTACCATATTTGTAAATTAGATTTAGGGTGCACTCAAATTAGCTTATATAAAATCACTCACATTTTCAGTCAAAAAAGTTGGGGAGTGTCAGGTGAGTGTCGTGCGTTATTTATTCTCACCTCACATCTGTATAACATGCGAGTGCAGTGCGAGTGTGTGTTATTTATTCTCACCTCACATCCATATAACATGCGAGTGCTGTGCGAGTGTGTGGTATTTATTCTCATCTCACATCCGTATAACATGCGAGTGCTGTGCGAGTGTGTGGTATTTATTCTCATCTCACATCCGTATAACATGCGAGTGCTGTGCGAGTGTGTGTTATTTATTCTCACCTCACATCCATATAACATGCGAGTGCTGTGCGAGTGTGTGGTATTTATTCTCATCTCACATCCTTACAACATGCGAGTGCTGTGCGAGTGTGTGGTATTTATTCTCATCTCACATCCATATAACATGCGAGTGCTGTGCGAGTGTGTGGTATTTATTCTCATCTCACATCCTTACAACATGCGAGTGCTGTGCGAGTGTGTGGTATTTATTCTCATCTCACATCCGTATAACATGCGAGTGCTGTGCAAGTGTGTGGTATTTATTCTCATCTCACATCCGTATAACATGCGAGTGCTGTGCGAGTGTGTGGTATTTATTCTCATCTCACATCCTTACAACATGCGAGTGCTGTGCGAGTGTGTGGTATTTATTCTAATCTCACATCCTTACAACATGCGAGTGCTGTGCGAGTGTGTGGTATTTATTCTCATCTCACATCCATATAACATGCGAGTGCTGTGCGAGTGTGTGTTATTTATTCTCATCTCACATCCTTACAACATGCGAGTGCTGTGCGAGTGTGTGGTATTTATTCTCATCTCACATCCGTATAACATGCGAGTGCTGTGCAAGTGTGTGGTATTTATTCTCATCTCACATCCGTATAACATGCGAGTGCTGTGCAAGTGTGTGGTATTTATTCTCATCTCACATCCGTATAACATGCGAGTGCTGTGCGAGTGTGTGGTATTTATTCTCATCTCACATCCTTACAACATGCGAGTGCTGTGCGAGTGTGTGTTATTTATTCTCACCTCACATCCATATAACATGCGAGTGCTGTGCGAGTGTGTGTTATTTATTCTCACCTCACATCCATATAACATGCTGTGCTGTGCAAGTGTGTGTTATTTATTCTCATCTCACATCCTTACAACATGCGAGTGCTGTGCGAGTGTGTGGTATTTATTCTAATCTCACATCCTTACAACATGCGAGTGCTGTGCGAGTGTGTGGTATTTATTCTCATCTCACATCCTTACAACATGCGAGTGCTGTGCGAGTGTGTGGTATTTATTCTAATCTCACATCCTTACAACATGCGAGTGCTGTGCGAGTGTGTGGTATTTATTCTCATCTCACATCCTTCAACATGCGAGTGCTGTGCGAGTGTGTGTTATTTATTCTCACCTCACATCCATATAACATGCGAGTGCTGTGCGAGTGTGTGTTATTTATTCTCACCTCACATCCGTTAATATGCAAGTGTTGTGGGAGTGTGCGTTATTTATTCTCACCTCACATCTGTATAACATGCGTGTGCTGTGGGAGAGCGCGTTATTTATTCTCACCTCCCATCCATATAACATGCGTGTGCTGTGGGAGTGTGCGTTATTTATTCTCACCTCCCATCCATATAACATGCGTGTGCTGTGGGAGTGTGCGTTATTTATTCTCACCTTGCATCCATATAACATGCGTGTGCTATGGGAGTGTGTATTTTTTTTTAACCACCTAGCACTCACATATTATATCCATGCTAGATGAGAATAAATAACACACACTTGTATATCACTCACATGTTATACGGATACTAGGTGAGAATAATAAACACACACTCACATAGCACTCATGAGTTATATGGATGCTAGGTGAGAAGAAAAATGCACACTCGCATAGCACTCACATATAATATTGATGCTATTTAATAAAAAAGTAAAGAGAATGGTTCTGCACTCGAAAGGAGTCGAGGTGCACGTGAAATGGGGTAGACCAAAAATCACAACTTATTAATTCACTGTACTCTCTAAGGCCCCCTTCACACGTCCGTGTCTCCGGTACATGTTAGGTCCATTCCTGAACGTACCGGAGACACGGACACACGTGCTCCAATGTTATTCAATGTATGGAGTTACACGTGCGATTTTCCATAAGGTGCGTGTGTCCGTGTGCATGATATGTCTGTTTGTCCATAAAACACAGATGCATGTCCATTTTCCTCACGGAACACGCACATGCACCCAATGAAAGTCTATAGGTCCATGAGCACACGTATGTGACACGGATGCATCTCTGTGTGGTCCATGTACTTTTTGTGCTTTTTTGAAGTGATGTCGGTTAATCTTTTTTTTCTGTGTATGTCAGTCAATCTCCCTCAGTCCGTCGGTCAGTCTCTCCCCCTGTCTCATACTCACCGATCACCGGCGCGGCACTGCATAGCTGTTAAAAAAGCTCTGGCGGCTTTTACTATTTTGAAAATGACGGCCGCCCATTATTCAATCTCGTATTCACTGCTTTCCCCACCCACTGGTGCCTATGATTGGTTGCAGTGAGACACGCCCCCACCCTGAGTGACAGCTGTCTCACTGCAACCAATCACAGCCGCCGGTGGGCGAGTCTATATTGTGCAGTAAAATAAATAATTAAAAAAAAAAATGGCTTGTGGTCACCCCCAATTTTGATACCAGCCAGAGTAAAGCCACACGGCTGAAGGCTGGTATTCTCAGGATGGGGAGCTCCACGTTATGGGGAGCCCCCCAGCCTAACAATATCAGCCAGCAGCCACCCGGAATTGCTGCATCCATTAGATGTGACAGTCCCGGGGCTGAACCAGACTCATCCCGAATTGCCCTGGTGCGGTGGCAATTGAGGTAATAAGGAGTTAATGGCAGCAGCCCATAGCTGCCACTAAGTCCAAGATTAATCATGGCAGGTGTCTCCCCGAGATACCTTCCATGGTTAACCTGTAAGTTAAGGTAAATAAACACACAGTCAAAAAATCCTTTATTTGAAATAATAAACATTAAAAAACACCCTCGTTCACCACTTTATTATGCCCCAAAAACCCCTCTATGTCCAGTGTAATCCACGGAGGTCCCGCGACGCTCTCAGTTCTGCTACATGAAGCTGACAGGCGCTGCAGTAGAAGACCGCTGCTTCTGCCAGCTCCACACAGCAAATGAAGCGAGTTGCACGATCAGCGATGACATCAGTCAAGTTACTCGCGGCCACCACTGGATCCTCCAACTGTGACAGCAAGTCGCACGAGTGATGATGATGAAGTCACAGGTGAGTTGCGGTCTTGGGTGGAGAGCTCCAGCTAGCCGCGGGTAGCCTGAGTGACAGCAGCGCTAATCACGCTGATCACTTCAGTCACTCAGGGGATTAGCGGTCACCGGCGAGTCCTTCACGGGTGACCGCTAATCAGTATGCGACACAGACAGAGCCGTGAAATGACAATGAAGTCGGGTGAAGTTCACCCGAGTTCATTCTCATCGCACAACACGGTCTGTCTGCTGTCAGCGGGCATATAGCAATGTCATTGTGCATCACACACGGAACATTTCACACGGACAACACACGGACATTACACTTACGTATCTCACGCACATTCCACACGCACACACGGCTAGCATACACAATCACACAGATATTAGAAAAACAGAGACCAAGTAGAGCGGACCTCATATTTGTTGTAATATACATGGACCCCATAGAATACATACAAAAACTTGTGTTTTTTTAAGTAAAACTACTGTACCACAGTTGTGAAAAAGTATACAGTTTTTATTATTACAAAAAGTGCAAATATCAAACGTCACATGTGATGACAGTTAGTAGTTAGTAGAGTTGAGCGCGGTTCGCGGTTCGAGGTTCTCCAGTTCGAGGCTCGAGTGATTTTGGGGGCTGTTCTAGATCGAACTAGAACTCGAGCTTTTTGCAAAAGCTCGATAGTTCTAGATACGTTCGAGAACGGTTCTAGCAGCAAAAAAAACAGCTAATTCCTAGCTGGCTTTCCGCTGTAATAGTGTAAGTCACTCTGTGACTCACACTATTATGACATTTCAGTGTGCGGGAACAGCGCATTCAGATCACTGCTGTTTGGATAATGGCGATCGCCATTTTTTTTTTTCCTTGTCTTCCTTCCCTAAGCGCGCGCGTGTAGTGGGGAGGGCCAGCATGTCAGCCAATCCCAGACACACACACAGCTAAGTGGACTTTTAGCCAGAGAAGCAACGGCATGTGTGATAGGATGTCCATGTCACATGTCCCTGCATTATAAAAACGGACATTTTCCTCCAGCACGCCATTATCTGCCTTCTGCGTCCTTGGTGTCAGAAATCACTGGCGCAGCCGATACTGCTGTATGCGCTCCATACACAGCGCTGGACAGCTTAGGGATAGCACTTTCTATCAGTCCTTTTAAGGGCTCATACCGGCAGGGTCAGAGCCATAGGTGACAGGTCCTGAAAACAGAGTTTAACAGCTACACAAGATGACAGCGTCTGTGTAGCTAAGGTCAGGGATTTCCTCACTGCATTTCCCCATTAGGAGGGATAGAAAAGCAGGCTTCCATTCCTCTACCCAGAGACCCACAACCCTGCCACTGTACCCTCCTGCCCTTTGCACACTCCAACTCATTGTTACTAAGCCATTATACTAGCAAACACTGAGTGTACCTAGTGGCATCCTAAACGTGGCTATTGGACTTCTGTATTGCCCAAGTAGTGCAAAGATATTTGCAGCACGTCTGCCTGCATTGCACACTCAAACTCATTGTTACTAAGCCATTATACTAGCAATTTATGCTGCCAGTTTAAGGGCCTTGGTTGCATTGTCAGGGATATTTATTCTTTATTATTCTGCTGTTAATAAAGCTAGACCACCGCTGCAATCTACACCACCTCTCAATTTTTACTACCACATTTTCAGTGCACAATCTTGTCGCAATCAACATGAGTGGCAAAATGACAGATGCTGGTGGAAAGGGTAAGAGGCGTGGTGGAAAAGGAAAAAAAGGGTTTGTCCGTGGGGAAGATGGCAAAGCTCCATTATCATCTGCTGAAGATAGACCATCTACCAGCAAAAGTAAGATGTCTACTACTTACCGTGGACAATCCGATGTGCTCCCTTTTTTACGGACACGAACAACAGGAACAAAGGTAGATGATGGCCAAAAATGGAAAATGCTTGAATGGATCTCAAGTGGTCCAACAAGTGCCCTCTCAGCCATTTCAAGTACCGCATCCAAAAAACACCAGTCCTCTGAGTTGTCATCCCAATCAAACTTGCTTTCTCCCAGCTCTGAAGTCTCCATCTGCCCTGCACACTATGGTGGAACTGAGATGGCTGAGTCTGCAGAGCTGTTCAGTCACACTATAGCCTGGGAATCAGAGGTCTGCTCCCAAGCTACAGTGAGTACAGAACAGGAAATGGTCTGCAGTGATGCCCAGAACCTTTGTGACTCTGATTCAGGCCGTGAGGACCAAGTTTCTGAGCATAATGTTGACCCTTTTTCACCAACTGTAACACCTGTTGTTATAGACAATGAGGAACATACTGATGATGATGAGACGCAGATACCAGATTGGGATGACAACTTAAATATTCGGTCAGGGCAAGAAGAGGCTCGGTCTGAGGGTGAGGGGAGTGCAAACACAACAATTGATGAGGAAGTTCTAGATCCCACCTACTGTCAACCCACAGTCAGGCACTCGAGTAGGTCAACAGAGGTGGTGGAGGAGGATGCAATTGATGACGTAGTTACCTTTCGCCTTCCTGGACAGAGTCTGAGTACTGGTAGCACGTCTACAACTGCATCCTCAGCCACCACTCTGCCTCTGAGCACTAGTCGGGGTGGATCAACAGGTCGCATGCCCTCTAAGCCTTGCCTAGCCTGGTCCTTTTTTGACATAGCAAAAGATCGCCCAAATTATGTGATCTGTAAAATTTGTCATGGTTCTCTTAGTAGAGGTCAAAACCTCAGCAGTTTGACAACTTCTTCCATGAATCGTCACATGAATAAATATCATATGTCCCCGTGGGAAGCTCACCGTGCTGCAATGCGGCCTAGCGGAGCGAACCATCCACGGCCGGCCCCTTCCAGTGCATCCGCGCGCTCTTCATCTTCTAGGACTGTGGGGACAGCTGTCACACCTGGTTTTCCACGCACAACTTCCACCACTGTAACCACAACAGGCAGTTTGCTTGGTAGGTCGTCAGTTGGTTTGGAAGGGGAAACAAGTGCGTGTGTACAGCTCTCTCAGACATCGATAAAACCAACGTTGGATGAAGGCGACATCATGTCTCCGCCTGCACTTTCCTCACAAAGCTACATTTTTCCAGGGACACCCTACTCAACACCGTCTACACACAGCAGCCAGATCTCTGATCCTCAGATGTGGACAAATAAAAGGCCATTTCCTGCGACCCATGACAAAGCTAAGAGGTTGACTTTATCCCTCTGTAAGCTCTTGGCTACCAAAATGCTGCCTTTCCGCCTGGTGGACACACAGGATTTTAGAGACCTTATGTCTGTCGCTGTGCCCCAATACCAGATGCCCAGTCGCCACTACTTCTCTAAGAAAGGTGTGCCCGCGCTACACCAGCATGTCGCACACAACATCACCGCTTCCTTGAGAAACTGTGTGTCAACGGGTGCATTTCACCACCGATACTTGGACCAGTAAGCATGGACAGGGACGTTACATGTCGCTGACTGGGCACTGGGTAACTATGGTGATAGATGGTGAAGGGTCTGCTGCACAAGTCTTGCCATCCCCACGACTTGTGTGTCAATCCTCTGTCTGTCCAAGTTCCGCCACTGCTTCTGCCTCCTCCACTTTATCTGTGTCCTCCACTTCCGCCCCAAGCCTGCCTGGTCAGGCCACCAGCGTTCTCACTGCGAAGAAGGAATCACGCACCCCTCATTACTATGCTGGCAGCAGAGCGCAACGGCATCAGGCGGTCTTTAGCTTGACATGTCTTGGGAATAGGAGTCACACAGCTGAGGAGTTGTGGTCAGCTCTGCGGTCCGAGTTTAATAAATGGTTGTCTCCACTCAACCTGCAGCCTGGTAAGGCCGTGTGCGACAATGCTGCAAACCTGGGTGCGGCCCTTCGCCTGGGCAAGGTGACACAAGTGCCTTGTATGGCTCACGTGTTGAACCTTGTTGTCCAGCAATTCTTAACACACTATCCCGGCCTAGATGGCCTTCTGACCAGGGCACGAAAACTGTCTGCTCACTTCCGCCGTTCAACCGCCGCAGCTGAGCGACTTGCATCGCTCCAGAAGTCTTTCGGCCTGCCGGTTCATCGCCTGAAATGCGATGTGCCGACACGCTGGAATTCGACTCTCCACATGTTACAGCGATTGTGGCAGCACCGTCGAGCCCTGGTACAATACGTCATGACGTATAGCCTGGGCCAACGAGATGCAGAGGTGGGGCAGATCACCCTGATGGAGTGGTCTCAGATCAAGGACCTATGCACCCTTCTGCAGAGTTTCGACATGGCGACGAATATGTTTAGCGCTGACAATGCCATTATCAGCATAACAATTCCAGTCATTTACATGCTGGAGCACACGCTAAACACTATTCGGAGTCAGGGGGTGGGACAACAGGAAGGGGAGGAACTACAGGAGGATTCATATGCGCAAGACACAACAACATCACCAAGGTCCAGACGTTCATCATCACCAAGGCGGCAGGCATGGGACCATGGGGGACAGGGATCAACAAGGGCACATGGTAGCAAGCGAGATGTTGAGGAAGGTGCAGGAGAACATGAAGAAATGGAGGACGAACTGTCCATGGACATGGAAGACTCAGCGGATGAGGGAGACCTTGGTCAAATTTCAGTTGAAAGAGGTTGGGGGGAGATGTCAGAGGAAGAAAGAACGGTTGGTTAGCACCTCTATGCCACAAACACAGCGTGGACTTGGTCTGCATGGCCGCGCAAGACACATGAGCGCCTTCTTGCTGCACTACCTCCAACATGACCCTCGTATTGTCAAAATTAGAAGTGATGATGACTACTGGCTTGCCACACTATTGGATCCCCGGTACAAGTCCAAATTTTGTGACATAATTCCAGCCATAGAAAGGGACGCACGTATGCAGGAGTATCAGCAGAAGCTGTTACTCGATCTTAGCTCGGCTTTTCCACCAAACAACCATGCAGGTGCAGGGAGTGAATCTCCCAGTTGTAACTTGACAAACATGGGACGGTCTCGTCATCTTCAACAGTCTACCCGTACCAGTAGCACCGTATCTGGTGCTGGTAACAGCAATTTTATGGAATCTTTTCATAATTTTTTTAGACCGTCCTTTGCAAGGCCACCAGAGACAACAAGTCTGACACATAGTCAACGGCTGGAGAGGATGATACAGGAGTATCTCCAAATGAACATCGATGCCATGACTTTGCAAATGGAGCCTTGCTCATTTTGGGCTTCAAATCTTGAAAAATGGCCAGAGCTCTCCAGTTACGCTTTGGAGATTTTGTCGTGTCCAGCTGCCAGCGTTGTCTCTGAACGTGTCTTCAGTGCTGCTGGGTGTGTGCTGACAGATAAGCGCACACGTCTGTCCAGTGACAATTTGGACAGACTGACGTTCATCAAAATGAACAAGTCATGGATCCACAAGGAATTTACTACCCCTGTGCGATCCTGGGGAGAGTAAATGCTTGTGGATTTGGAATGTGCTTGATGCAAATCAAAACATCCTGTTTGCAACTAGGGCACAACTGCTGCCACTGAATGGGTGGGTGTGTGTGGGGCCCAATTTTTGGAAAAAAAGGGAGACTCCGCTTGGAGTAACCCTTGATTGCTGTTTTTTTTTAAAATGATCCAAGATGAACAGAGCTGGGATCAGAAAAGACTTTGCTACCTACCCCGGTGTCATCCTGGGGACGGTTAAATATGGCGTATTTTTGAATGTCCTTGATGCAAATCTAGCTGTGAAGTGTACAACTGGGGCACAACTGCTGCCACTGAATGGGTGGGTGTGTGTGTGGCCCAATTTTTGGAAAAAAGGGAGACTCCGCTTGGAGTCACCTTGCGGTGTTTTACATGATTTTAGAAGGGCGTGCCATGCCTATATCTGTGTGTCCTCCTCTTTTTCCTTGTCCTGTTCTTTTATTTTCGCATGAGTATATGTCCTTGTCACTTTCCCATGTGTTTGTGTTGTGTTGTGAGTTGTTTGTCACCTTTTGGACACCTTTGAGGGTGTTTTCTAGGTGTTTTTATGTGTTTGTGAATGCCTGCCATTGTTTCCTATGCGATTCGAGTTCGGTTCGTCGAAAGTTCGAACGGGACCTCCGTCGGCGAACCGACTTCGAGCCGAACCGGGACCGGTTCGCTCATCTCTAGTAGTTAGACATGCATAGTTAAAATCCAATTAGATAAGGCAGAGAGAGAAAAAGGTCCCAGGGAGGGAGACAGACTACCCCTTAACTAAAACTGGTAAGAAAGTAGTATTACTATATCCCGGGGTGGGGGGGGGCATATAAGTAACCAAAAGATATCAATAGTATACCCCCTGGGCTAGTGGAGTGATGGAATGTCATCACTCCACTAGCCCAGGGGGTATACTATTAATATATTTTGGTTACTTATATGCCCCCCCCGGGATATAATAATACTACTTTCTTACCAGTTTTAGTTAAGGGGTAGTCTGTCTCCCTCCCTGGGACCTTTTTCTCCCTCTGTCTCATCTAATTGGATTTTAACTATGTATGTCTAACTACTAACTGTCATCACATGTGACTTTTGCACTTTTTGTAATAATAAAAACTGTATACTTTTTCACAACTGTGGTACAGTAGTTTTACTTAAAAAAAACATGATAAATACCCCTTCTTGTTCACAATCACACGGATGTCACATGTACCAGAGAACCAGACAAAAAATACGGAACACGGACCTGAAAAACGGCACGTAAGACATGCACCTGTTTTTCACGTGCGTGTGAAGGGGGCCTAAGGCTGGTTTCAGTCATCTGTGTGAGTACTCACACGGCCGTGTTTTCACACGGACCGTGTGGCCCCGCTATTTCACATGGAGACATGTTTTTACTCCGGCAGCACAGGTGTCACACGGATCACACACTGATGTGATCCGTTTGACATCAGTATGACACGGACCGGAGAAACACGTATTTTTAAATAAAAAGATTTTCTATATTTACCTGTATCCAGCGATGCTGTCTCTGGCTCTGCTGCCTCCCACTCCTGACCCCTGCTCATTATTTTCATTGATTATTCACTGCAGTGAGCAGCTGGAAACAGGGGAATCGCGGTGACAGCGCTGGAGACAGCAACGCTGAGGACCGCTTCGCCAAAGACAGTAATGCTGGGGACATCGCTAGTGACAGGTGAGTATCCTGCCAGCGGTGTGTGTGCAGGGACGTCCAGGAGGTCATCGGATTTCCCAATGAACACTGATGACCTCCTGATGACACCCCTGCGACAACTGCGCTACAGCGAGTGTCACGATGGTGACTTCCAGGGGTTCATGCGAGTTCATTGGAACTCCGATGACCCCCTTGATGTCACTGCAAATACTGCTGTATACTCACCTGTCACAGGGATGTCCCCAGCAATGTCCCCGGCGGTGCTGTCCTCGGCTGTGCTGTCCGGCACTGTCCCCGCGATGCTCCGGCTTCCAAATCCTCGGGCAGTGAATAATCAATGAAAATAATGTGTGGGTTAGGAGCGGGAGGCAGCAGAGCCGGAGACAGCATCGCTGGATACAGGTAAATATAGAACATCTTTTCATTGTAGAGACACGTGTTTTACCCGGTACTAGTCACACATATGCAAACACGGATGTCACACGTGTGATACACGTGTGGACACACGTATGACGCATGTATTACACATGTGTGACCATAACCATGCATGTGACTGGTACCTGATTAAACACAGACGTCTGAGACCCGGCCTAAAAGTTCATGCAATAGTAGAATTTATTTGTGGTATATACAAAAAAATCTTTTTGATAGTGTCACACATGCCATACAGGCGTCAGCATGCCAACACCTCCTTGATCCTGCAACCTCCACAGCGACTTTTTGAAAAAGATCCGGATGGGTCGAAACATCCCCAGTGAAAAGTCGCTCATCACTATCAAAAACATTTTTTGTATATACCACAAATAAATTACTTTTAGAGAGTGTGGTGAATTATTACGTTGTAGTTAATAAACAATGCACACTCGCCTGACATATGGATGCTAGGCGAGAAAAAAAAGCACTCGCATGTTATACCGATGATAGGTGAGAACAAAAATCGCACACTCGCATGTGACATGGATGATATGTAAGGACAAAAAACACATACTCGCATAGCATTTGCATGACCTACGGATTGTATGACACGCTCCTGACATTCGCCAACTAATGTGAGCACACCCTTAATGTGACTAATTTCACAAAGATATTCAGTCTGCAATGTGGATTTAATATCTGCAGAATGTAAATTTAATGCCACTAATTTTCACATTATATTTAATCCCTTTCTGTGTGAAATCAGCAACAAAATTTACATAAGAATCTGCATGTATTACATTTGGTCATGGCTGCGGAATCTGTGCAGATATTTGATGTGAGGATATTAATATCTAAAACACTAAATGAATGTACAATATATGAATACATGTACACTGTGTGCAGAATTATTAGGCAAATTAGTATTTTGATCACATGATAATTTTTTTACATGTTCTACTCCAAGCTGTATAGGCTTCAGAGCCAACTACCAATTAAGTAAATCAGGTGATGTGCATCTCTGTAATGAGGAGGGGTGTGGTGTAATGACATCAACACCCTATATAAGGTGTGCTTAATTATTAGGCAACTTCCTTTCCTTTGGCAAAATGGGTCAGAAGAGAGATTTGACGGGCTCTGAAAAGTCCAAAATTGTGAGATGTCTTGCAGAGGGATGCAGCAGTCTTGAAATTGCCAAACTTTTGAAGCATGATCACCAAACAATCAATTATTCCAGAGCTGCAACATTGCTGGAGTATCAAAAAGCACAAGGGTGTGCCATACTCAGGGACATGGCCAAGGTAAGGAAGGCTGAAAAACTACCACCTTTGAACAAGAAACATAAGAGAAAACGTCAAGACTGGGCCAAGAAATATCTTAAGACTGATTTTTCAAAAGTTTTATGGACTGATGAAATGAGAGTGACTCTTGGTGGGCCAGATGGATGGGCCAGAAGCTGGATCAGTAAAGGGCAGAGAGCTCCACTCTGACTCCAGCAAGGTGGAGGTGGGGTACTGGTATGGGCTAGTAACATCAAAGATGAACTTGTGGGATCTTTTCGGGTTGAGGATGGAGTGAAGCTCAACTCCCAGACCTACTGGTAGTTTCTGGAAGACAACTTCTTCAAGCCGGAGTATAGGAAGAAGTCAGTATCATTCAAGAAAAACATGATTTTCATGCAGGACAATGCTCGATCACATGCATCCAACTACTCCACAGCGTGGTTGGCCAGTAAAGGACTCAAAGATCAAAAAATAATGACATGACCCCCTAGTTCACCTGATCTGAACCCCCATAAGAACCTGTGGTCCCTAATAAAATGTCAAATCTACAGGGAGGGAAAACAGTGCACCTCTCGAAACCGTGTCTGGGAGGCTGTGGTGGCTGCTGCACGCAAAGTTGATCGTAAACAGATCAAGCAACTGACAGACTCTATGGATGGTAGGGTGTTGCGTGTCATCAGAAAGAAAGATGGCTATATTGGTTACTAATTTTTTGGGGGTTTTTTTTGCATGTCAATAATGTTTATTTCTAAATTTTGTGCAGTTATATCGGTTTACCTGGTGAAAATAAACAAGTGAGATGGAAATATATTTGTTTTTTATTAAGTTGCCTAATAATTCTACATATTAATAGTTACCCGCACAAATAGATATTCTCCTAAGATAGCCAAATCTAAAAAAAAAACCCACTCCAACTTCCAAAAATATTAAGCTTTGATATTTATGAGTCTTTTGAGTTGATTGAGAACATAGTTGTTGATCAATAATAAAAAAATCCTCTAAAATACAACTTGCTTAATAACTCTGCACACGGTGTACGTACATGTAATTCTTCAAGCAACTTTGACAATTTTCATTGCATTATAGATTAATGTATACCTTTTTATATGAGGTATACGCCATTTCTAAGGCTAGTTTCACACATGCGGCTTTTCACCGGATTGCCGGATTCGGCGCACTCCAGTACAGTGTGATACAGTACAATAGCATAGCATTGCGACAACTTCCAGGTCACATGCTCCAGTCACATGACAGCATGTGACCGGAGCTTGTCGCGCTGTCATTGTACTGTATACACTGTACTCGAGTGTGCCAAATCCTGCAATCTGGTGAAAAGCCATATGTGTGAAACAGCCCTAAGATTTACACAATGTACGGTAAAACATTTGTTTCTAAAACAGCTGAACAGTTTCACTGATACATAATATGTGTAATATGCTTCAGTCTGAAGTGTAATGTGATTGCATGGCAGAGATCATTGATTAGTAGATAATCGAATATTACAGCTAGGGCGATATGGAATAAGGATTACTGCAGATATATGACAGCAGATCGTCAGGGTTTTTATTGGTAATGTCCCATACAGTAAGAAAACTGCTCAGTGTCAGTTGTACATGATTAAGCCTAGATGCTATTGTTATTTACATTAGATCTATAAATGGACTTGTGAAGAACTTTAGACTTGTGGTTAATGCAGGGGGAATAAACTAGAAATTACTTATGTCAATGACTTCTGTCAATAGATTCCCGGAAATAGGCATTCAAGAGTTTTGAGCTCTATCGTAACACGAAGGATAAGTTAGTATTTCAAACATATATACAATATACAGTATAAAGAAAATATATCAAACTGTCAAAATATATAAAAATGAGAAATACTTGCATTTTTAGGAAATGAAAGTCATACTGGACCATAAAACCAAGTTTTACAAACAATTAGAATGGGGGAAATAAAGATTTCAGCTCAGGTTGCAGTTCACTAAATGTATATTCAAAATTAACCAAGGTAAGTGTGCCGCCCCGGTGTTAGTCGGGCTGCTCGGATCCAGAATCGTGGCTCGAGGGGGGGGTCCGGACCCGGCTTGGCGGACACTTTGATCCATAAAAGGGGGTTATTTACAGGGGAGAAGTTCGTGACGCCACCTGCGGGTTGCGGTAATGGAAGTACCGCCGCTGCTGGAGGGAGTACCGGAGCAGATGGTGTGAAACAGCAAGGTGTCCCTACCTCCTCAGGTAGGGAAGGATTCAGGGTGTTTGGTGGTTATTTGGGAGGACAGAGTTCAGGGGACCAGGGTACTCACTATGGGTAGTCATGGTGCTGGATGACGTTTACAAAGTAGACACAATGACTGTAGGTAAACCAAAGTCTCTGAGTGCCGCTGCCGCTGTGGGCAGCCCGTCCAAGTGCCCGGTCTCACCGGTGTCACTTAATGATCCGGAGCCTGCCTCCGTGCACAGTTTGTGTCCGTGTGGGTCCCTATAGCTTGAAGCTGTAAGGTCCCGTTCTTCAGCTTTTAAGTGAAGTCTTGCTCTAAACGACTGGCACTTTTGACTTCAGTGGACTGCTTTGTTTGGAAAACCCTGTCCCCCGCGTACCCCTCTAAGCCCTGGGAAGGTCCCTGAAGGTCCCCTTCCTCTGCAGATTAATTGCCAGGACGTTGAATTGGCTCCTGACCTAGGGTCCTGTACCCCAACATGCTCGGTACTGGTCAGCTCTTTGGGTCCCTTTTTGGTGCCTGCAGTCCCTCCTAGACCACGTCTGTCGCACTCCAGACCGACGTCCCTGCACCCAGTCACCAACTTCTCTGGTCCTGGACTACCATCTGCGACCCAACCTTGGTCCTTCTATCTCCCTGGGAGCTAACACTCCCTAGCTCCTCTCACTTCGAGGGCTCTCACTCAACTGACTTCGTCCCTTCCATCAGTCTGTCTGACCCCTAGGTGGGTGGCCCTGTTCCAGCTAGACCAACCCACTGGTGTGTCTAACAGGTCATGATGTGAGGTGTTGGTTGGGAATTGTGGTGCTGATGGAGGTGACAAGGGTTTCTGGGAACTTGAAACTATGGGGGGGTAGTTCCTGCACCCTGGGGGACAGGATGCAGTTCCCTGTGGCACCCTGATGTACTCAGGGGTGCCACATAAACAGCAGAATAGTGATTTTATTTTTTTGCTAAAATCAACAACAGATATGAGCTGAGTAAGCAAGATTTGATTTCACCTGTTCACGCAGTTTTCCCAGGAAATTCGATTGGTGGAAGTTATTCTACACAAATGTGACATCTTATATAATGCTCTGTGTGCCTACCAAGAGCCAGAGTGTAATAAACGTAAGATGTACAAAAATGTAAAAATCCTCATACCGCCCTTCAACTCTCACCTCTCCCCGACTACACGACTCCTCACTGTCACTGTCTGGTCCTCACCACATCTTCAGATCGCCGTTACTCGTGCAGAAATCACTGAGCCTCTGACTTTGGGCTTGGACTTGCGGCATTGATGGGGCTCGGGAGAGTTCAGTGCATGCACGGACAAGGTCAAAACGCACATCATGACATAATCACATCACAACCTTTCGCGCACTTGTGCAGAACCCTCCAAGACCCTCATCAAAGCTAGAAGTCCTTGTCCAGTAGAAGATGCCAGGGGATTTCAGCAAGAGCAATGGAAATCTGAAGGTGTGCCAAGGGCTGGATGGGTGACAATAAAGAACAAAGAGGCCTGGAGAGGTGAGCAGTGAGGAATAAGGATTTCTATTTAAACCTTACCATTTTGCTGGTCTCTTATGTTGGAAGTAAATTCCACAGTGAATTAGGAAAAATACCAATTTTGGTAAATGCAGATTTTTCATAAAATTAAAGCATAAACCAATTCCACTCTAATTTGTTCATTCATCTCCTATCAGCAATATTATTTGTGGAGACTATAAATAAAAGAGGGTATGAATCATCCAAAGCTTTATTTATACCATTAGTATACCTTTTAACCCCTTCAGCCCCAGCATGGTTTTCAATTTCATGACTACGCCAATTTTTCATATTTTGACCAGTGTGACTTTAAGAGTTAATAGAATATTTTTTATGTTTGTTTGTGGAAAATTCAGAAATTTTATTACATTTAAATTATGCAATTTTCAAACTTTGATTTTTTTTTTTTAGGCTGATAACCAGAGAGTTATGTCACACACTATAGTTAATAAATAACACTTCCCACATGTCTACTTTACATCAGCACCATTTTTAAAACATCATTTTTTTTCCTTAGGAAGTTTGAAGGATTTAAAGTTCATCAGCAATTTCTCATTTTCCCAACAAAATTTAAAAATCCATTTTTTAGGGTACGCCATATTTGAAATGACTTTGAGAGGCTTAGGTGACAGAAAATACCCAAAAGTGACACCATCATAAAAACTGCACCCCTCAAACTGGTCAAAACCACATCCCCGAAGTTTATTAACCCTTTAGGTGCTACACAGAAACTAAAGGAATGTGGAAGGAAAAAAAAAATAAAATTTTACCTTTTCCCCACAAAAATGCTACTTTAGCCCCAAATTTTGTATTTTCACAAGAGTAACAAGATAAAATGCACCATACAATTTGTTGTGCAGTTTCTTCTAAGGCGGGCTTTGCATGCTGCGACATCGGTAACAATGTGTTACCGATGCTGCAGCGATAGTCCCGCCCCCGTCGCACGTGCAATATCTAGTGAAAGCTGCTGTAGCGATTATTATCATTATTTCACACGCACATACCTGCCATGCGACGTCCCTCTGGCCGGCGACCCGCCTCCTTCCTAAAGGGGCGGGTCGTGCGGCGTCACAACGACGTCACACGGCAGGCGGCCAATTGAAGTGGAGGGGCGGAGATGAGCAGGATGTAAACATCCCGCCCACCTCCGTCCTTCTCATTGCAGCCGGGAGGCAGGTAAGGTGATATTCCTCGCTCCTGCGGCTTCACACACAGCGATGTGTGCTGCAGCAGGAACGAGGAACAACATCGCACCTGTCGCTGCACCGGCATTATGGAAATGTCGGAGGCTGCAGCGATGATACGATAACGACGCTTTTGCGCTCGTTCATCGTATCAAAAAGGATTTACACGTTGCGATATCGACTGCGACGCCGGATGTGCGTCACTTTCGATTTGACCCCATCGACATCGCACGTGCAATGTCGCAACGTGCAAAGCCGCCCTAAGTATACCGATGTGTGGTGGAAATCTACTGTTTGGGTGTACGGCAGGTCTTGGAAGGGAAGGAGCTCTATTAGAGTTTTGGAGTGCAAAATGTCTGGAATCGTCAGTAGATGCCATATTGCATGTGGAGAACCCCTGTTGTGCCTAAACATTGGAAATCCCTCATATTTGACCTCATTTTGGAAACTAGATCCCTTACTGAATTTATCTAGATGTTTGGTGAGCACCTGGAACCCTAAGGCGCTTTAGAGAATATAATAACATTGAGCTGGGAAAATAAAAAAATACATTTTTACCACAAAAATTATACTTTAACTCCAGATATTTTATTTTCACAAGGGAAACAGGAGATAGTGCACAGTACAATTTGTTGTACAATTTCTCTTTAGTTCTTCAATACCCCATCTGTGGTCAAAAATTACTTTTGAGGCACAGTACAAAGTGAAGAAAGAAAGGAGCTCAATATTTGAGTACAGATTTAGTTTGAATGGTTTGTGGGTGCCATGTCATATTGGCAAAACCTCTTAGGTGCCAGAACAGCAGAAATACCCCTCAGGTGACCCCATTTTACAAATTACACTCCTCAATGAATTCATCCAGCGGTGCAGTGAGCATATTGACACTACAGGTGTGTTTCAAAACTTTATACTATTGGGCAGTGAAGAAAAAATAATTACATTTTTACCAATAAAATATTGTTTTAACCCCAGATTTAAAATTTTCACAAGGAATAGGTAAAAAAGGCAAAATAATATGATACATAATTTCTCCTGAATGTGGCAATACCCCACAGTACTGTTTGGTCAGACGGCAGGGCTTGGAAGAGAAGGAGATCAGTTTGATTTTTCGAACAAATATTTTCCTAGAATAGTTTGTGGACTCCATTTGTAGAGCTCCTAAGTGTCAGAATAGCAGAAACCCTCTAAAATGTTGGATATTACACACCTCTGAGAGTTCATCTATGGGAGTAGAGGTGATTTTGTCTCTGGAAAATAGCCATGGAGTCAAAAGCAGTGAATGTTGCAGTAATAAAAATTGTAAATAAGCCCTTGTTGTGCCCAGTACATGGTAGTGCCCATACAGTGTTCCCAGCTCATGCTTCTGGAGGAACAAACCCTGTAATTTAAGTGGGTTCTCCTCACTACAATAATGCCAAACATGTGCACGGTAACTGTGGTTTAGGCCTCTTTCACATATCCACGTGTTTCACAGTCCATGGTGTATATGCATATTTGTGTGTGCGTTCCTGTGTGTGCATATGTCTGTGCTATACCTGTGCTATCCATGTGACATCCAGATAGCACACAGAAAGCATGAGCTGGTGTACTTGCCTGTCCCCGACACTGCTGTCTCCTGCGCTGCTGTTACTTCCAGGTAACAGCAGAGGCAGAGAGAGCAAAGCTGGAGACAAGTATCAAAATTCTTTATTTTTATGTGACACATGTTTTCTCCAGTACGTGTCACAATGATGTAACACTGATCACATTAGTGTGCGGTCCTTGTTTTTTTTTTAGTAAACATGTTGCAGTACGATGCATTGGGAGAAAAACATTACAAAAAGGAATTTAAACTACCATTGAGACCATAGAGAAAGATGATATTTAGTCTGAAGATTCACTTAGGCTCGGTCTGTGTGAGGTGCCTTTTTATCTCACCACCCTTGGAGTTCAGAAGGATATGGTTAATGCCTTTTAGCAATGACTCATCACAGTTGTGAAATAATTTGAAATGTTTGGGTAGATATTTGAGTGATTCAATATAATTGCAGGAGTGTGCCACTCTAATATTAGGGACATGTTCTCTTACCCTTCTTTTGAGTTTTCTAGATGTTAACCCAATATATTTAAGGTTACACGGACATGTGGCTGTGACGCCCTGGGCAAGCCAGGGGTCACAGGTCACAACACCACACGCACCCCACATTCCCTGCAGGAACACCAAGGTCAAAACACAAATCCTTGTTGCCTTCCTCCAGGGGCTGATGTTCACACCAGGAGTTCACAGCTCTGGAGGCGGGAAAAGCAGGCAGATTAGTTTTGAGAGTTGAGAGATAGAGAGTGGAAGTTGAAGTTGAAGGGAGAGTTGACTTGGAGAGTTCAAAGTGAGAGGAAGGAGAAAGAGGACAGTGAGAGTAGTGACAGAGAAAGTGACAGTTGAAAAGCCTGAAGTTAGTCCGGGTGTGTGCCCCGGACTGAGACAGCAAGGTTGGCAGACGGCGGTGACCGTCTGCAGGAGAGGCTGATCGGAGGTTGCCGAAAGGACCGTGGACGGGTGGTGGCCCGGCGGTACCGGAGCGGTATACAAAGAGAAGCCAGCACCAGTGGCAGGGGCCTTTTGGATCCCGGCAAGGCTAGGAGTCGCCATAATTTTCCAAATCCGTCAGTGAAGGGGACCTCCGGGTCTCCCAGCAGCAAAGTCCCGTTTGAAGGCAACAGTCCGACCGTGAAGGGGAGACACCACCACCGCCAAGGCACCAGTTTCCCAGGGCCAGCGCCTGCGGGCAAGAGAGGGGCTCCTCCGGCTCATATCCAAGCTGGGGAGCGGGTTACCGGTGGGAATCCATCACTACCAAAGAACCGTACTTAGGTGCAGGGAAGTGACCGTCACCGTTAACTGCAGGAAACATCAGCACCGCAGCCGTCCGAGGGACCCGTTCAACCAGCCGTTTGTTTACCGTGAACTGTGTCATCATCCTTGTTTACCGTGTTTATAGCCCGGCGGGATGTTAATGCTCATCTGCCGGAGGAGCACCTCGGTCGGAACCTGATGCCAGGCGACTTGGTCCAGTACACCCGGCACTGTGGAGAGAGGGGGTGGTTCGCCCTAGATGCAAAATTGAGGGGCAGCCAAGAGGCCCGTGTGAGCGCTACACCCCCTCCCTCAAGTGATGCTGAGGACTCTGAGTAGGGCAGCGGAGCACCGTTGTCACAGTCCCCGTTGGGACCACCTGTGTGTTTGTTCAAAAGTTTGAAAAGTTTGCAAAAGATGAAAAATGAAAATAAGTGATAACCGAAAAGTCACCTGATTAACCTGTGATTTGGAAAACCGGCCGTTGCCGGCACCGTTGTCCCCATGGGGACCGCTTGAAAAGTTTGGCATAGGAACTCCTATGGACAAGCCCGTGAACTTGCAGGGCAACCACAAACATTAGTGGCTTGTAAATAAAAATGTTTTGTTGCAGCTAACCGTTACCGCCTCCGGAGAGGCAGGTTGGAGGGAGGGCCCGCAGTAGAGCAGGCTGGGGCCCAGCCACCACCGGAACCGGTGGCTACCCTCTGGAGGGGAAGGACAGATCCCGCTCGGGTAACTTGGTTCAGGACTGGGGTCAAGGGGTGCTGCCTGTTTCTTAGGGGCAGCATCAGGGCCAGGTTACTTGGGTGGGAGAGAGCGGCAGCAGCAACCGTTTAAAATGTTACCGTAACATTTAAGAAAAGTGCCTCCAGTTGTGGGATGATGTTAATATGATTGTATGTGTTACCGTTTTCTTATCTTTCAGAAAAAAAAAAAAAAAGGAAAATAAAACCGGTGTTGGACGGGCAGCCCGAGGACGGTCTGCATTTTACTAAGGGGGAATGTGATGCCCTGGGCAAGCCAGGGGTCACAGGTCACAACACCACATGCACCCCACATTCCCTGCAGGAACACCAAGGTCAAAACACAAATCCTTGTTGCCTTCCTCCAGGGGCTGATGTTCACACCAGGGGGTGGGCCAGGCGGTTGGCTCCGCCCACCGAGGAGTTCACAGCTCTGGAGGCGGGAAAACCAGGCAGATTAGTTTTGAGAGTTGAGAGATAGAGAGTGGAAGTTGAAGTTGAAGGGAGAGTTGAGTTGGAGAGTTCAAAGTGAGAGGAAGGAGAAGGAGGACAGTGAGAGTAGTGACAGAGAAAGTGGCAGTTGAAAAGCCTGAAGTTAGTCCGGGTGTGTGCCCCGGACTGAGACAGCAAGGTTGGCAGACGGCGGTGACCGTCTGCAGGAGAGGTTGATCGGAGGTTGCCGAAAGGACCGTGGACGGGTGGTGGCCCGGCGGTACCGGAGCGGTATACAAAGAGAAGCCAGCACCAGTGGCAGGGGCCTTTTGGATCCCGGCAAGGCTAGGAGTCGCCATAATTTGCCAAATCCGTCAGTGAAGGGGACCTCCGGGTCTCCCAGCAGCAAAGTCCCGATTGAAGGCAACAGTCCAACCGTGAAGGGAAGACACCGCCACCGCCAAGGCACCAGTTTCCCAGGGCCAGCGCCTGCGGGCAAGAGAGGGGCTCCTCTGGCTCATATCCAAGCTGGGGAGCGGGTTACCGGTGGGAATCCATCGCTACCAAAGAACCGTACTTAGGTGCAGGGAAGTGACCGTCACCGCTAACTGCAGGGAACATCAGCACCACAGCCGTCCGAGGGACCCGTTCAACCAGCCGTTTGTTTACCGTGAACTGTGTCATCATCCTTGGGCTGAGTGAGTACTTCCGTGCCGTGCGGCACAGTGCTGCCCCTGCGTCCCAGCACCTCCACAGGTCCCATAACCCGCCTGTCCACCATCCTGACCTCCCCATCATCGGGCCCCGGGACTACCAAATCCCCTACCCACGGAGGGGCAAACCAACATCTAGCTGCTCCATACCATCACTCCCGGGATCCCCAGACAGAGCAGCGGTGGTGTCCACACAATCACCACAACCGTGGGTGGCGTCACGGACATTAATCAAATCCCCCACCAACAAAACACCCCTTTCACTCACGGGCGAGGAGCGCCACTCGAGTCCCCGGGATCCGGCCTATCGCTCGAGCCACCGAGCAGCAGTAGCCGCAGAGCAGCGGCGGCCGGACCCGAGCAGTGGGAGAGCGCAGCGTTGACACCCTCCTCCCCGCCCGCGACATGGCAAATATATTACTGCAGTAGTAGTGCAAGTTAGGATGTGTAGACTCCTATATGCTCTTTTATCAGGGGCATCAGAGAATGAAATACTTATCTCAACATTAGGACAGGCTACACATAGACCACATGGACAGAAACCTAGAGGTGGCTCCTTAGATCCAAAGGGATTGGTTGAGTTGCTTTTTTATAGTAGCTGAATACAATAGGATCCTTGCAATTTTTGGAGTGTCTCCAAGTGGTGGATGGTTTGGAGGATAAGTATCTAGTCAGTATAGGATCAAGTTGCAATAATGACCAATGACAGTAGAGAACATCTTGGACCTCACGCCATTTTGAGTTATAGGAGCTTATGAGTCATACCTTATCATGGGCTTTTGATTGATGTTTGGTTACAGAAAGTGCTTGATGTCCGTTAATAGCATTTGCTCTCAGGTTACTACCTCGGTTTGATGAACTGGAGTAGCCTCTTCTTTGCATAGATCTTTTACCCAGATTAGGACTTTGTTTTTTTTAAATGTTTGCTTATCCAAGCAGACTCGACACATCCTTAAGATTTGTCAAATGGGAATATCCTTCATGAGACACCATTACTGTGAATAGGAAGCATAGAGCATGGCTTAGGTGTGTTTTTGGAACACATCTGTATGGATCAGTTCAGCATCATCCTCATGTAGCCTAATATCCAAAAATTGCATATTTATTCTTCCAGCTTGGTCGTTTGAACATATGATTTGGTTGTCATTCAGATGATTTATGAAACAATGTAGGTCCTCCATACATTATGCAGCCTGATAGTTCCAATAGATCACAACGCGTGGCAATGCTTTTTTCAGCCACTATATAGTTTAATGACACACATGTGGATTTAGAGGATAATATACGGAAATTAGAAAATGTATCACTAAAGGAAACCCGCATTTGGTGGGAACAGGCTACCCTGGATAATTATGTACAAAGGGATATTATCCCTCGTGGCTTATGAATGAAAAAAATCCCCACTACTGTCTTTTTTGAGACATTTGTTAATGAATGAAACTGTACTTTATCGGACTGCTCTATTAAGCTGATGAAACGCATTATTAAATACGAGAACATTGAATTAACTAAAGTACAAGAGGATATCTCTAAACAAACTGATTTAATTAAATCTATTTCATCTATGGCAGAATTTGATTCATGTCAAAATAATTTGAAATTAAAAAATGAATCGCTGGAAAACCAAATTATTGCATATAAAAAAATGAAAATTTAACCAAGACATGCATGATTATTCCAGTAATCAAGTTTATGAATGGAGACGGTGGTCACAGAGCTATAATACCCCAAAGTCCATCCTTACAAAATGGAATAATAAAACACATACTGGTTCCAAAAGATCTCAGGTCACTTTTTCCTCCTCGGATGCAGAGTCTTCAAACATGTCATATGACACCAGGGACGTGAGTGCTGGTTAAAATCAATCTAAACCACACTACTATAACAAACCAAAAAATAAATAAATAAAAAAACGCAAGAGGGGGGTGGAGGAACAGAAATGTTCCAGGGTAGACAGCTAAGGAGTCACTCCAATATCTGTTAAATGTTATCAATTTGTCTTCCACCCCGCACATGGATTCAGATATTTCCCTTTTGTCAAAGGGTCTCAATTTTGCTCCCACGAATAGGGATGGGCAAACCTGAACTGTAAAGTTTGGGGTCCGTACCGAACACATGGTGTTCGTGCACACGACCCCGAACAAGAGCTTTTTGGGACGTTCGTATTACAGTTCGTATTACAGTTCGGGTTCAGGGGCTGTAAAAAAAAGCACGTTATTAAAAAAAATTATGATCATACTTACAGGTTCTACGACACGTCCTGCAGACTCTGTCTCCCGGCGCTTCTGCTTCCGCGTCCGTCCGATCATTGCTGTTCCCCCCAGTAAGCACCTCTGGCTAAAAGGACCTCCCGTGACCATGATGTCATACCCATGTGACCAGTCATGTGTGACTGGGGTATTACCTCATTGGCTACAGACTGGTCACGTGAGTATGATGTCATCAAAGGTCCTGGTGCACCGTGATGCGAGTGTCATCACATTACGGCGCACAATCTCCCGATGGCAACAGGTCAGCTGCATGTTTTTCCATGTAGCTGAGGCGCTAGTGTCCTTAGAGTAGCGTGATGCAATTCGAGACGTAAGTGCAATCATCCCCTCACTGTCAGCCTGTTACAGCGATATGTTTAGAGAATGTAGCAGACCTGACATGGCTCTCTGATTCTCACTATGTATTGACACTGTCTGTGCACAGTGATGAAGCAGAGTTGACATTGCGCTTTGCGTCTCACTGTGTATAGACTGTCTGTACACAGTGATGAAGCTGGCATGGCTGTCTCAGTGGATTACCTCTGACTAAGGATTTTTTTATAATAAAGATGGAGTCTCTAACTTTTTTTTTTGTTTTATTTCTAATAAAAAAAAATTTCTGTGTTGTGTTTTTTTTTTTACTGTTTCCTAGAAATTCATGGTGGCCATGTCTAATTTGTCATGGTAACATGAATTTCGGGCTTAGTACCATCTGAGAATACAAAGCTGGTATTAACCCCTTTTTACACAGCGAGCCACCGCCATCACTGCCGCTGAACGAGCCAGGTAAAATTCCTGGAAATGGCGCTAAGAAAAAATGCGCCGTTTCAAGAGGCGGCTGCGGGCTGCCGAGAATCCCAGCCCCCAGCTGCTTGGCTCTACCTGACTGGCGATCAAAATATGGCGGGAGCATTTTTTTTCAAAAATTTTTTTAAAAAAAAAAAAAAATAATGGGCTTTCTTGTATTTTGATCGCCAACCAAAGTAAATCAGGCAGCTGGGGGTGGCAGCGCCTAGCCGCCTGCTTTATCTGCTCTGAGAATCAAAAATACCATGGAGCGCTACGTAATTTTTTTTTAATGATTTATTTATTTTTACAGTACTGTGATGTCAGGCAATCAAAATACAGGGAAGCCCATTTTTTTTAGTTATTTAAATAAATAATTAAAAAATATGCGATGGCTACTGCTGCATTTTCTATTGCTAAGGGTAATCCAAGTAGCTACAGGCTGCTAACCCCACTGCTTAGTATTACCTTCACTGGCAATGGCATTTTTTTTTTTTAAGTTTTTCGCCAACAAACTAAAAAAAAAAAGACGTGTGCTTCACCATATTTTTGTATGCTAGCCAGGTACAGCAGGCAGGTACGGGCTGCCCCCTACCCCCAGCTGCCTATTTGTACCAAGCTTGGAACCAAAAATATATGGAAGCCCTTTTTTTAATTATTTCATGAATTTCATAAAATAATAGAAAAAAAATGACATGAGTTTCTCCCAATTTTTCTGTCCAGCCAGGTACAACTAGGCAGCTGGGGATTGGAATCTGCAGTGCAGGTTGGCCCAAGCTTTCTGGGGCCCACCCACTGCGAATTGAAGTCCACAGCCGCCCCAGAAAATGGCACTTTCATAGAAGCGCCATCTTCTGGCACTGTATCCAACTCTTCTATCGGCCCTGGTGCCGGGTGTCACACTCTGGGTAATAAGGGGTTAATACCAGCTTTGTTTTACCAGCTAGTATTAAGCCAGAGATTCTTAATGTCAGGCATGTTTAATCTGGCCATTAAGAATCTCCAATAAAGGGTTAAAAAAGACACCATACAGAGAAAAAATACTTTATTAGAAATAAATACACAGATACACTTAGGGATTCCATATTTATTACTCCCTCTCACCACTTCATGATCCTGGTCTTCTGTCTTCTTTCTCCTTCAACCCATGCAGCTCTGCTATATCACAAAGCACGGGGGAGGAAGAACGCTGCTCCTCCCCGTGCAGTCTAATCCCTCAATGAGTGAGCAGAAGCTGCGGGTTGATAAGCGGTGATGCCACCGATGCCACCTTTGCCATACTAACTTAACAAGTGGGTTACTATAGCAACAGTGATCTCGGATCACCTGATTCCCGGCACCGCTATTCATCACAGGCAATCCCTGCATGTGGGCTGACTAAAGAGGGCCAACATGCAGGGAGGGGGAGCCGAGCATGTGCCCGAGCATCTCGCCGGTATACGGCACTTGTTGATTATACCAAGTACTGAGATGCTCGAGCAAGCAACTTGTACTGGCAAGATCCACTGACAGGACCTAGCATGACATTATAGCCATTTGACTGGTCTGTAACTAGCGAGGTAATACAACATTCACACGTGACTGGTCACATGGATATGACGTCACGGAAAGTCCTATCGTCAGTGCTGGTTACCGGGAGGGCACAGCGATGATCGGAAGCAGAAGCAGTGGGAGACAGAGTCTGCAGGATGCGTTGCCAGAGCGGAAGTATAATGACAATGTTTATTATTAACTGTATTCTTTATTTTACAGCCCCCCGCCCCATCAAATAACTGTAAAGTCCAAGTTCGGTGTTCGGATGCAAGTTTGTGTTATCTCAGAACACGAACTCGAACTTTACAAAACGTTCGGGCGAGTCTCCCGAACACCGAGCATCGGGGGGGATTCGCCCATCACTACCCACGAACAATAAACTAATGTTTTCAATATTATTTAAGATTTAAACCAATTTATCAGAGATATTACCATCAAGAAACATTTCATATCAGAATCTGATCCTTTGATGTTTGAATATGATAGCCTCACTGATTCTAATGAATTAAAAAATGTGCAGTTTTTGGAACAAGTTGGACTTATCAGCTTAATGGACATGGATTCTAATTTGCCTCAGGGTGATAATCAAATTAATAATATACCATTCAAGATCAAAAATCATAGGTTTTTCCCTATACATTCAAGATCTTCTGTTATGTATAAATTTCAAGAAAATGTTGTTAAAGATATTAAAAAATTACAATCTGTGGCGGTATACAACAAATATAATCTTACGGCTGGGGAGTGGAAATCTTTGGATCTCCTAAGTAATATTGCAGACTTTATGTTTAAAGTGTCCAACAAAGGAGAGACTGTGTTTGTAATGAACACAGTGGACTAAAGGCCCCTTTACACACTAAGAGGCACTTTGCACACTGCGACATCGCAGGTGCGATGTCGGTGGGGTCAAATTGAAAATGACGCACTTCCGGCATCGCATGCGACATCGCAGTGTGTAAAGGCTGGATGATACGATTAACGAGCGCAAAAGCGTCGTAATCGTATCATCGGTGCAGCGTCGGCGTAATCCATGATTACGCTGACGCGACGGTCCGATGTTGTTCCTCGCTCCTGCGGCATCACACATCGCTGTGTGTGAAGTCGCAGGAGCGAGGAACGTCTCCTACCTGCCTCACTGCGGCTTCCGTAGGATATGCGGAAGGAAGGAGGTGGGCAGGATGTTTACATCCTGCTCATCTCCGCCCCTCCGCTCTGATTGGCTGCCTGCCGTGTGACGTCGCAGTGACGCCGCACGACCCGCCCCCTTAACAAGGAGGCGGGTCGCCGGCCACAGGGACGTCGCACGGCAGGTGAGTGTGTGTGTGAAGCTGGCGTAGCGATAACTTTCGCTACGCCAGCTATCACCACATATCGCTGCTGCGACGGGGGCGGGCACTATCGCACTCGGCATCGCAGCATCGGGCTGCGATGTCGTAGTGTGCAAAGCCCGCCTAAGACTTTCTAGCAATCCCACCAGCGATCCCGACCTGGCCGGGATCGCTGGAAAGTCGCAGGTGAGCTGTCAAAAAGGCAGATCTGGCCAACGACGCAGCAGCGATATGGACATGCAAAGCAACCTTACTGGTTGTTGGGGACGTGTCACACAACAGGGGACGCTATAGCACAATGGGTTCTAAGTTGCTAACGATGTCGTTGTAACTGTGTCAAACACACCGATGCATGCTACGCAGCAGGAAACAAAGAACCAAAAAATGGTCCTGAAAGATTTGTAGTGATCAGCAACCTCACAGCGGGGGCCAGGCCACTGATGCGTGTCACACACTGCAATGTCACTGGGGAGGTCGCTATTACATCACAAAACGGGTGACGTTACAGCGATATCGCTAGCGATGTTGCAATGTGTAAAGGGGCCTTATGTTGCATCTGGAGGGTTTTTCTTTGGGATTTTTCTTCGAAGAAAGAGTCTGAATTTTTGATTGTGTAACATCCAGTCATTCCCATTATACATGCGTTACCAGAAACGCACAAACAAACTTCTCCCCGGACCATGAGACCTATTGTCTCCAGTAAAGGGTCAATTAGTGAACACTTAGGGGAATGGCTGAATGTTTCACTACAGCCATTGGTCAACAGAATTCCTGTATTTTTGCAGGACTCTTGAGACATATTGGAATTGTTCAGGGATGTTATTTAGTCTGAATGGTGGTCATGGCTTACATGTGACATCATTTCATTGTACAACTCCATACCACAAAATATTGCCCTTCAAGCAGTTGATTATCATCTCAAAAATTATAGTAACTATTCTACTGATTTTTGCGAATACATCTTATCAGTATTCAATTTTTTGCTTACCCACAATTATTTTTTGTTTTGAGTAAAAGTGTGGCAAAGGGCGTAAAATTATCACCAGCCATGGCCAATTTGGTCATGGCTTGGTGGGAAGAAAAATTCATATTCAACGCGAATAATCCATTTCTTTATCGTATCAAATGGTATGTGAGGTTTATTGATGACTTGATTGTCGTTTGGCAGCGGCACACATATAACATCCCGCAATTCATATCTTACATGAACTCTAAGGGCGGCTTTGCACGTTGCAACATCGCACGTACGATGTCGGTGGGGTCAAATCGAAAGTGACGCACATCCGGTGTCACTTTTGACATCGTTGTGTATAAATTCTAGATGATACGATTAACGAGCGCAAAAGCGTCGTTATCGTATCATCGGTGCAGGCTCCGACTTTTCCATAATTATGCTGCTGCGACAGGTACGATGCTGTTCCTCGTTCCTATGGCAGCACACATCGCTGTGTGTTACGCCGCAGGAGCAAGGAACATCACCTTGCCTGCCGCCGGCGGCTCTACAGAAGGAAGGAGGTGGGCGGGATGTTTACATCCTGCTCATCTCTGCCCCTCCGCCGCTATTGGCCGCCTGCTGTGTGACATCGCTATGATGCCGCACAACCCGCCCCCTTAGGAAGGAGGCGGGTCGCTGGCCAGAGCGACGGTCGCAGGGCAGGTGAGTGCATGTGAAGCTGGCATAGCGATAATTTTCGCTATGCCAGCTAACACAAGATATCGTACCTGCGACAGGGGCGGGGACTATCGCGTGCGACATCGCAGCATTGGCTTGCGATGTCGCAACGTGCAAAGCCTGCCTAAGGGGTACTTTGCACACTACGACATCGCAGCTGCGATGTCGGTGGGGTCAAATCGAAAGTGATGCACATCCGACGTCGTTGTCAACATCGGAGTATGTGAATCCTTTTTACTACGATTAATGAGCGCAAAAGTGTCGAAATTGTATGATCGGTGTAGTGTCGGTCATTTCCATAATGTCGCTGCAGCGACACGTACAATGTTGTTCCTCGTTCCTGTGGCAGCACTCATCGCTGTGTATGACACCGCAGGAGCGAGGAACATCTCTTTACCTGCGTCCCGGCTGCAATGAGGAAGGAAGGAGGTGGGTGGGATGTTTACGTCCCACTCATTTCCGCCCCTCTGCTTCTATTGGCCGCTTGCCGTGTGATGTTGCTGTGACGCTGCACAACCCGCCCCCTTAGGAAGGAGGCGGTTTGCTGGCCAGAGTGATGTCGCAGGGCAGGTGAGTGCATGTGAAGCTGGCATAGCGATAATTTTCGCTATGCCAGCTAACACAAGATATCGTACCTGCGACAGGGGCGGGGACTATCGCGTGCGACATCGCAGCATTGGCTTGCGATGTCGCAACGTGCAAAGCCTGCCTAAGGGGTACTTTGCACACTACGACATCGCAGCTGCGATGTCGGTGGGGTCAAATCGAAAGTGATGCACATCCGACGTCGTTGTCAACATCGGAGTATGTGAATCCTTTTTACTATGATTAATGAGCGCAAAAGTGTCGAAATTGTATGATCGGTGTAGTGTCGGTCATTTCCATAATGTCGCTGCAGCGACACGTACAATGTTGTTCCTCGTTCCTGTGGCAGCACTCATCGCTGTGTATGACACCGCAGGAGCGAGGAACATCTCTTTACCTGCGTCCCGGCTGCAATGAGGAAGGAAGGAGGTGGGTGGGATGTTTACGTCCCACTCATTTCCGCCCCTCTGCTTCTATTGGCCGCTTGCCGTGTGATGTTGCTGTGACGCTGCACAACCCGCCCCCTTAGGAAGGAGGCGGTTTGCTGGCCAGAGTGATGTCGCAGGGCAGGTGAGTGCATGTGAAGCTGCCGTAGTGATAATGTTCCCTACGGCAGCTATCACAAGATATCGCATGTGCAACGGGGGGCGGGGACTATCGCGCTCGACATCGCTACAATCGGCTTGCGATGTCGTAGTGTGCAAAGTACCCTTAATAAGTTCAACTTACGGTTTACACATTCATTTAATTCTAATACAATTACATTCCTGGATTTATAACTTAGTGGCCATGAAAGGGAAATTATAAAAAGCTAAACTTTTCAGAAACCAATGTCAGGAAATACCATACTGAATGCGGACAGATTCCACCCTGCACATACAATCAGATCCATTCCGGTGGGGGAAGTTATCCGTGCTAGACGGAATTGCAGTGATATGAACTATATTCAGGAGTCCAGGATCATTGCAGATTCTTTGAAACAAAGTACAGTGCTGGCCAAAAGTATTAACACCCCTGAAATTCTGTCAGATAATACTCAGTTTCTTCTTGAAAATGATTGCAATCACAAATTCTTTGGTATTATTATCTTCATTTAATTTGTCTTCAATGAAAAAAAAATAAAAAAAATTGGCATAAAGCCAAATTGGATATAATTCCACACCAAACATAAAAAAGGGGGTCGACAAAAGTATTGGCACTGTTTGAAAAATCATGTGATGCTTCTCTAATTTGTGTAATTAACAGTACCTGTAACTTACCTGTGGCACCTAACAGGTGTTGGCAATAACTAAATCACACTTGCAGCCAGTTGACATGGATTAAAGTTGACTCAACCTCTATCCTGTGTCCTTGTGTGTACCACCTTGAGCATGGAGAAAAGAAAGAAGACCAAACAACTGTCTGAGGACTTGAGAATCCAAATTGTGAGGAAGCATGAGCAATCTCAAGGCTACAAGTCCATCTCCAAAGACCTGAAAGTTCCTGTGTCTATGGTGCGCAGTGTCATCAAGAAGTTTTAAAGCCCATGGTGCTGTGGCTAACCTCCCTAGATGGGGAAGGAAAAGAAATATTGACGAGAGATTTAAACGCAAGATTGTGCGGATGGTGGATAAAGAACCTCGACTAACATCCAAACAAGTTCAAGCTGCCCTGCAGTCCGAGGGTCCAATAGTATTAATATAACAGCTTGGTATCCACCAATATTAAATACGCCTAAAATATAACTTTGAATAAAAATTAATAAAATGGAGGACCAGACATACATATATAGCGCATTTGCGCCTAAAAATTGTCAGTTGTGATATCCTATATCTTAAGTATTAGGAGAAATACTATCACAGACAATAACTAATAGGCAATAGAATAGTCGGCATTAAATAACCCTCATTAGGTAGTGGATGGAGGGAAATAAAAGGCAACAATCTCACCCGTCTTCACTTCATTAGGGGTGAGTGTTCCTCAGCCGCAAAAAGGTGTAGGACACGGAGTTGCCACATCAATGAGATCCTGTGGCTTCCACGTGTGTTCCACGGGTTCTCTTTACCAACAACTCCGATGTAATATCATAGAAACTTTTTTCCTCTTCTCAACGCGTTTCAATAAATCAATAAATCATCAGGAGAATTAGAAAGGAAAAGTGGTGTCTTTTAGTGAAACCGGCATATCCGCCATAAGGTTCAGACACCCATCCGATGCCACATTGCTATGTCACTCCTAGGACCGGCACATCAGCCACTATATGGGTCCAAAGAAAGTCAAATGAGTCTCCAAGAATAAAGGGAAACGGCCTCACAACATCAAACAATATCAGTTCGGAAGGCCACATGCAATTTGCATACTTACCAAAGTCCTGACACGTGGCGCTTACTGGTACTATGCCACCGTACCGAGCGTCGGCATCAGGTTTAAATAGCAGAGCATTGCCGCTCTGCAACCAGGCGTGTGACGTCACATCCGTCCCACGGGTGCCCGCCCACTTCCTGCGGGTCATCCCGTATTGAGACGCATGCGACCCAGGATAGAGTCCTGGAACGCAGGACGCTCCGCGCATGCGCAGAAGAACGGCCGCTGCCTCTTACAGTGCAGCAGGCCCATCAGCCTGTTGTCGTCATGTACGGGAATCTTGACAAAGCAAAATATTCCCCAAAATCATGCCCCGTGACACATTGTCCCAGGTTTAGATAATCCAGATTAGATATGGCCATGCCATTATGGTAAAGCGGACAAATTTTAAGACAACAGTTCATATGATGTGGTCCAGATGGACTCGGGAGGGGGGTTGGTGGGGGGGGGGTGGTTAAGTAGGAAGGGGGACCTGAGGTTGTTCTAAACAAAACAGAGGGGAGATCTGGTCAGGTACAGTGGAGGCAGGCACTGGACCCAAACGGATGGGAGACAAAAAGACCCATCACCATGTATATTTAGCCCTATTTTCTAATCACGTGCCTACCTATCATGTGGGGGTCGGCACCCTCAAGAATACGGTGGTTGGTGCCCCCACTCGGCCGTCGTATGACCCTACCAGATGACTCACCCTATTGTTAGGTTACACAAAGGGTGCAAAAGATAGCATCTCGTTTAGGCCCAGGGGTGCCACTGTCCTGAGCCAGAAGATCCATCTCGTCTCCTGTTTCAGAATCAAATTGTCCCAGTCCCCCCCTCTCACGGGTTGTGGTACCAAATCAATTCCTTGGAAGTAGATGGATTTGGGGTCACCATTGTGTTTTTCAACGATATGCCTTGCCAGTGGAGTATCAGTTTTATGACGAATGTCCCTTAGGTGTTCCCCCACTCTACGCCTAAACTCTCTTTTAGTTTTTCCCACATATTCTTTTGGGCATGTGCAGGTAGCTTTATACACAACACCTTTTGATCTACAGTTGATAAAGTGCTTGATGGTATATTCCCTGCCGGTCACAACAGAATGGAATTTTTTCCCTGTTTTTATTGAGCCACATGCTACGCAACCACTGCATTTGTAGCAACCTTTTATGTCACTCCGAATCCAAGAGGGGTTTTTGGGAACGAAGTGGCTATGCACCAACCTGTCGCCTAATGAGCGCGCCTTTTTAAAGGTAATGGCAGGGAGCGGAGTTAGAATGGATGCAATGTCATTATCCATCCCAAGAATTGGCCAGTGTTTATTAAGAATTTTACGGAAATCCTCAGCTCCATTGTTATAGGTAGTGATGAAACGTACCACCTCTTCCTTAGAGCTGTTTTGTGGGGCTGGATTTAGCAGGGATGTCCTATTCCTAGCACTCGCTTCACAGAAGGCTTGGTTGATGACACCCTCTGGGTACCCTCTCTGTTTTAGTCTCACATTTAGGTCTGCCGCCTGTTCCAAGAAAAGGGGGGTCTCTGAACAATTCCTTCTGAGTCTCAGAAATTGACCCTTAGGAATCCCCTTCTTTTGACTCTTGGGGTGGCCACTCTCCCACCTCAAGAGAGAGTTTGTTGCTGTCGGCTTACGGTATGTACTGGTCCTGATCTGACCATCTATACCTCTCTCAATCAGCACATCGAGGAACGGGAGTCTATCTTTGTTCCATTCAAATGTAAACTTGAGGCCCAGGTCATTGATGTTAAGCATTTCAACCATGTTCCCAAGTTCGGACTCACTACCCCTCCACAATAGGAACACATCGTCTATAAAACGACACCAAAGGAGTATCTTGTCTGTTGGGATAGGTGAGTCCTCTCCAAAAATAATAGTCTCCTCCCACCAGCCCAGGGTAAGGTTAGCATACGACGGGGCACTAGGACTCCCCATCGCTGTACCCCTGAGCTGGTGGAAGAAGGAGCCCCCAAACGTAAAGGTGTTACATTTAAGACCAAAGTCCAACAATTCCAAAATGAAGCCATTGTGACCATCATACTGTCTACCTCTACTTCTGAGGAAGTATTCAACTGCCCTCAAACCATCTTGATGTTTTATAGAAGAATAGAGTGCTTCAACATCAATACTCACAAGTAAATAGTATTAACCCGTACTATCTGTCGGCGTCTGAATGAAAAGGGACTGTATGGTAGGATACCCAGGAAGACCCCACTTCTTACCCCGAGACATAAAAAAGCCAGGATGGAGTTTGCCAAAACTTACCTGAGAAAGCCTAAAATGTTTTGAGAATGTTCTCTGGTCAGATGAGACAAAAGTAGAGCTTTTTGGAAAAAACCATCAACATAGAGTTTAAAGGAAAAAAAAAGAGACATTCAAAGAAAAGAACATGGTTCCTACAGTCAAACATGGCGGAGGTTCCCTGATGTTTTGGGGTTGCTTTGCTGCCTCTGGCACTGGACTGCTTGACCGTGTGCATGGCATTATGAAATCTGAAGAATACCAACAAATTTTGCAGCATAATGTGGGGCCCAGTGTGAGAAAGCTGGGTCTCCCTCAGAGGTCATGCGTCTTCCAGCAGGACAATGACCCAAAACACACTTCAAAAAGCACTAGAAAATGGTTTGATAGAAAGCACTGGAGACTACTAAAGTGGCCAGCAATGAGTCCAGACCTGAATCCCATAGAACACCTGTGGAGAGATCTCAAAATGGCAGTTTGGAGAAGGCACCCTTCAAATCTCAGGGACCTGGAGCAGTTTGCCAAAGAAGAATGGTCTAAAATTCCAGCAGAGCATTATAAGAAACTCATTGATGATTACTGGAAGCGGTTGTTCGCAGCTATTTTGGCTAAAGGTCGTGCAACCAAGTATTAGGCTAAGGGTGCCAATAATTTTGTCTGGCCCATTTTTGGAGTTTTGTGTGAAATGATCAATGATTTGATTTTTGTTTCATTCTCTTTTGTGTTTTTTTATTGCAAGCAAAATAAATGAAGATAATAATACCAAAGAATTTGTGATTGCAAGAAGAAACTGAGTATTATCTGACAGAATTGCAGGGGTGCCAATACTTTTGGCTAGCACTGTATATACCCTTTATGGTCACTTGTCAGGGCAAAGAAAATTGTAGCCACCAGAGAAAAAGATGAATTAATAAAAAGCACTAAGCAGACTAATATTTCTGACAGTTTTAATACACCCACATTAGTACTCCCTTACAGCAGTTCCTTCAAATCTATTTCAAATATTGTAAGGAAAATTTTATTTTTTCTAAAAGAGGATGCCATCATTGAAAAAATTCTATCTAACGGCATAAAAATTGTATCCCGAAAAGCTCCTACCTTGGGACAATATGTGTCCCCAAGTCTACTAAAATCCCATAAAAAATTACAAGATAAATCATCATGGTTAAAAATAAATGGTTATTACAAATTTGGAAATTTTTCATGTAAAACATGTCAATATTCATATAAAATACGGGAATCTGCTAATCATGATGGAAATACAAAATACAATATTTGAGGGTTTCTAACTGCAATTCTGATCATGTAGTATACATAATTTTTTGCAGTGAATGTAATTTGAAATATGTTGGATCTACCATTGGGCAACGTCAATGCAGAATTAGAGAACATCTTTATGATATTGTCAATAATTCAGACAGGAATGTGTCCAATGTGGCAAAACATTTCATTATTTGCCATAATCATAATACTGGTAGCTTTCGTGTTTTTGCCATTGAGTCAGTAAATAGACATACCCGGGGTGGTGACAGGGAAGCAATGCTTCACAATAGAGAAGCCTTCTGGATATTTTTATTTTGAACTGAAGCACCTTTGTGATTAAATGTCAGATATGAAACTATGCTCCATTATTGATATATTCTCATCTCTGTTATATAATTTTTTATATTCAAGTTTTCTTTGTCCTTTGTATTTGATGTCCTCAAGATAATTTTTGTCAAACTTTGTACTATTTTAATTGATGTTTTTAATTTGTCTGGCAGATTTAACCTTTTCATGACCGTACCTGGTGTGCGGCTTGTCAGGTGTTCCAAGTGTAGGATTAATCATTCCTCTATTTGAACTTCCGACCCATGTTAGTATTTACAAAAGTTTAAGAGCGAAGTGCTCGAAACGCGTCTTGTATGCGGTTTGACTATGAATATTTTATCTCTAGACCTGGTGATGTTGTACAAAAAATGTTTGGAACTTTCGTTTTAAAGTTTTTCATTAAAAGCTGGATTTTATTATAAGCTGGAAGCTGGATCATTCTTCCTTCACCAAGTCCTCCATACATCCCTGCAAGATACAAAGGAAATCTTCAGTGTGTCTGCCCAAGCAATGTACTTTGTTTACAAAAGGGGCAGGATCAATGAGAAATATTTTGTGTTCCCACAGCTCCAGGAAGAGGAGGAATAAGAGGGAGTGCAAGATGCCTCAATAGCAGTCCCCTGGAGCTGTAAGTAAAAGTTTTTGTTAAATAGAAAAACAATTATTACTCAGTACAAATTCTATGATCAAGTTGTTGAACCCCCTATCAGGGCTTGACATTATAAGAGATTTAATAATGGTGTGGGGAAGCCAGGTGTCAGTCCCTGCGCAGGTAGTGCCTTCCCTACCTGTGGAGGGACTGACACCTGGCTTCCCTACACCATCTACCCTGAAACTCCCTTTGGCAGCGGCAGTGCTCCCTTTTAGCACAACCCAGGTGGCGTCACGAACATTCATCCCCTGTAAATATCCCCTTACATATGAAGTGGCCGCAAGCCCCTGGGTCTGAAGACCCTCGAGCCACAGCAACACCGGATCCGAGCAGTTCGACTGTTGCTGGGGCAGCACAAATACAATATCAAACATCAGACATACCATATAATGGAAACTACCACAGGAGTGAAGAGTCCACAGACTCTGACGTACATATTGCTTTCTCAAGAAGTGAGTAGGATATATATAGACTAGGAATATAAATGGTGTCTCATCCAATACATATAAAGTAATTAGTAGTGATGAGCACTTGTGCTCGCCACTGCTGGTTATTAATTTGAGCCTTGATCATCTGAGTTTGAAAATGCTCAAGTTTCCCATTGACTTCCATTATGCTTAGTACTCCAGTCACGTTGGAGCATCCCGATGCTCGATTGAGTGATGAGCAGTGCGAACATGCTCGCTCATCTCTAGTCATTAGTAGAGTTGAGCGCGGTTCGCGGTTCGAGGTTCTCCAGTTCTAGGCTCGAGTGATTTTGGGGGCTGTTCGAGATCGAACTAGAACTCGAGCTTTTTGCAAAAGCTCGATAGTTCTAGATACGTTCGAGAACGGTTCTAGCAGCAAAAAGCAGGGCTTTTTACAGCTACAGTGTGCAGGAGCCATCGCTGGCAGCCTGCCAGAAGCTGGTAACCAAGATAAACATCGGGTATCCAAGCAAAGCGCTTTGGTTAGTAACCCGATGTTTATCTTAGTTACGTGCAGGAAGCCCACAATTCCCCGCTCAGCTCACTCCGCCCTCTCCTGCCCGCGGCATGTACACACACACACACACACACACACACACACACACACACACACACACACACCCCGCTCGGCTTACCTGCGGTGATGAAGTCCCGCCATCCCGACCTCAGCGCTGTCACTGTCCTCCATGGCCGCCGCTTGTCACATCACCTCTCGCTTCCGACCCGAGACTGACTAGCGGTGACGTCACGGACCTCTCGCGATACTTGGTGTGAAGGCGCCGGTCATTGAACTCAGTGACAGGGGCTGTCAGTGTGCTGGAGATCAGCACAGGTAATGTACCTCGCTGACAGCAGCACTTGTCATCCCCTGCAGTGACCTGGGCTGACCCATTGATGTTAGCTCAGGCCACTGCATTGCTCTCCCAGCCAATGGGGAACATTCTGCTCTTCATTGACTGGGACAGTGTGGATCGTCATGGCAATCCCTTGGATTACACCAGACCTGTATTTGTTTTTCATTCTAATAAATTGGTTAAAGAGGGAATGTTTTGGGGAGTGTTTTTTCAAATAAAAATGTGTTTGTCGTCTATTTTTTTTTTATTACTGACTGGGTTGGTGATGTCGGGTATCTGATAGACGCCTGACCTCACCAACCCCAGGGCTTGATGCCAGGTGACATTAAACATCTGGTATTAACCCCATATATTACCCCGTTTGCCACCGCACCAGGGCGCGGGATGAGCTGGGGCGAAGCACCAGGATTGGCGCATCTAATGGATGCGCCACTTCTGGGGCGGCTGCGGCCTGCTATTTTTAGGCTGGGGAGAGTCCAATAACCATGGACCTCCCTAGTCTGAGAATATCAGGCCCCAGCTGCCTGCTTTACCTTGGCTGGTGATCCAATTTTGGGGGACCCCTGCGTGTTTTTTTTTTTTAATTATTTATTAAATTTAAAATCACAGCGTGGGGTGCCCTCAGTTTTGGATTACCAGCCAAGGTGAGGTTGCCAGCTGTGGTCTGCAGGCTGCAGCCGTCTGCTTTACTCTAGCTGGCTACAAAACTAGGGGGAACCCTACGTCATTTTTTTTTTCATTTTTTTGGCTAAATACAAAGCTAAGCACCCCTTAGTGCCACATGAAAGGCACCAAAGGGTGCTCCACTTTTTCTACATTTTTTCTCCACTTTTTCTCCATTTTTTTTCTCCATTTTTTTCTCCACTTTTTCTCCACTTTTTCTCCACTTTTTCTCCACTTTTTCTCCACTTTTTCTCCACTTTTTCTCCACTTTTTCTCCACTTTTTTCTCCACTTTTTTCTCCACTTTTTTCTCCACTAATTCTCCACTTTTTCTCCACTTTTTCTCCACTTTTTCTCCACTTTTTCTCCACTTTTTCTCCATTCTTTTTCTATGGTCGGTCTACCCATTAGCTCTGCCATGCATACTGTAGCTCTACACCTACTGCACATGTTACTTTATGATTGACATCTCTTTCGTACCAGAGCTGTCTAAGTCTACTCTGGCCCCATATTTGTCATTACTATATTGTCCTTGTACTGTATTATGACATTTGTATCATGTGTTTCATTTCTTGCTGTGTTGTAATTTTTTTGCTGCATCCCATTTGTACCTCTACATTGTTCGAGTTTATGTTATTGTTCTCTCACTCTTATGTGATACTGATTATTGTCATTTTTCATAATTACATGCAGATAAGTCCAATCTGACGAAGGCTCAGGCCGAAACGTCATTTGTAACTTGTTTTGGACAAAAACATATATGCTTATGAAAAAAATGTTTTTCTTAATACGGACCAATAAAGAGTGATTTTGCATTACTATCCGTTGTGACTTACTGACTTAGTCTGGGAGATTTAGAGTGCCGAGGTTACTCACTAATTTTATCTATTATTACCTCTGAGCACCTATATACCAGTGAGCAGAGCTTCCTCTACAGTAGTTCTCCTGACTAGGCATGCCCTTACCTCATGAGCAGGGCATTGCAGCTTTGGTAGCAACCATTACGACATGGACTCTGCTGCTGTGGACCCGAGAAGAGTGAGTGCAGATTCATTGCACCCACACTCCTCACATGAAGGGTCCGCACTCCTAGAAAATGGGGGATACGTTCCCTGAGTGTCTCCCCCCATATTCTAGACGGTCCAGAGTCGTCGTGGGACCCCTTTATTTTTTTTCTTACAATAAATTGGTGAAAGAGGAAATGTTTTGGGGACTGTTGTTTCAAATAAATTTCTTTTGTCGATTTTTTTTTTTTTTTTTTTTGTTAGTACTGACAGTTTATGATGTTGAGTATCTAATAGACGCCATGACATCACAAACTGCTGGGCTTGATCTCAGGTTACTTTACAGCTAGTATCAACCCGATTTCTTACCCCGTTTGCCACTGCACCAGGGCACGGGATGAGCTGGGGTGAAGCGCCAGGATTGGCGCATCTAGTGGATGCGCCACGTCTGGGGTGCCTGCGGCCTGCTATTTTTAGGCTGTGAAGGCCCAATAACTATGGACCTTCCCACCCTGAGAATACCAGACCACAGCTGTCCGCTTTACCTTGGCTGGTGATCCAATTTGGGGGGTACCCTACTTTTATTGTGTAATTATTAATATTTATAAAATAATTATAAAAAACAGCCTGAGGGGACCTCCACATTGGATCCCCAACCACGGTAAAGCTGCCAGCTGTGGTTTTCAGGCTACAGCCGTCTGCTTTACCCTAGCTGGCTATCAAAAATGGGGGGACCCAATATCATTTTTTTTTTAACTATTTTTTAAATAGAAAAAATTAATGGGCTTCCCTGTATTTTGATTGCCAACCAAGGTAACGGCAGGCAGATGGGGGTGGCAACCCATAGCTGTCTGCTTTATCTGCGCTGAGAATCAAAAATACCGCGGAGCGCTACGTCATTTTTTTTAAAGATTTATTTTTACAGCACTGTGATGTCCAGCAATCAAAATACAGGGAAGCCCATTTTATTTTTAGTTATTTAAATAAATAATTAAAAAAAATATATATGGGCTCCCGCTGCATTTTTTGTATTGCTAGCTAAGGGTAATCCAAGCAGCTACTGGCTGCTAACCCCCACTGCTTGGTGTTACCTTCACTGGCAATGGAAAATCCAGGGAAGCATTTTTTATTTTTTTTGCCAAAAAACTACAAAAAAAGGACGTGAGCTTCGCCATATTTTTGTATGCTAGCCAGGTATAGCAGGCAGGTGCTGGAAGAGTTGGATACAGCGCCAGAAGATGGCGCTTCTATGAAAATGCCATTTTCTGAGGCGGCTGCAGACTGCAATTCGCAGCAGTGGGGCCCAGAAAGCTCAGGCCAACCTGTGCTGTGGATTCCAATCCCCAGCTGCCTAGTTGTACCTGGCTGGACACAAAAATGGGGCGAAGCCTACGTCATTTGTTTTCTAATTATTTCATGAAATTCATGAAATAATAAAAAAAGGGCTTCCCTTTATTTTTGGTTCACAGCCGGGTACAAATAGGCAACTGGGGGTTGGGGGCAGCCGTACCTGCCTAGCATACAACAATATGGCGAAGCCCACATAATTTTTTCAGGGGGCAAAAAACTTCTGCATACAGTCCTGGATGGAGTATGCTGAGCCTTGTAGTTCTGCAGCTGCTGTCTGTCTGTATGGAGAAGAGCAGACAGCAGCTGCAGAACTACAAGGCTCAACATACTCCATCCAGGACTGTATGCAGAATTTTTTTGCCCACCAAAAAAATGACGTGGGCTTCGCCATATTTTTGTATGCTAGCCAGGTACAGCAGGCAGCCACGGGCTGCCTCCAACCCCCAGTTGCCTATTTGTACCCGGCTGGGAACCAAAAATATAGGGAAGCCCGTTTTTTTTTAATTATTTCACTTATTTCATGAAATAATTAAAAAACAAATGACGTGGGCTTCGCCCCATTTTTGTGTCCAGCCGGGTACAACTAGGCAGCTGGGGATTGGAATCCGCAGCACAGGTTAGCCCGAGGTTTCTGGGCGCCTCTGTTGCGGATTTCAGTCCGCAGCCGTCCCAGAAAATAGCGCTCTCATAGAAGCGCCATCATCTGGCGCTGTATCCAACTCTTCCAACAGCCCTGGAGCCGGGTGGCTTGTTGGGTAATCATGAGTTAATACTGGCTTTGTTTTACTAGCCAGTATTAAGCCAGAGATTCTTAATGTCAGGCACGTTTGACCCGGCCATTAAGAATCTCCAATAAAGGGTTAAAAAAACACCACACAGAGAAAAAATACTTTAATAGAAATAAATACACAGACACATTAGAGACTCCATCTTTATTACCCCCTGTCAGCCCTCCACGATCCTGCTCTTCTGTCTTCTTTCTTTCTAGTGTAGTAGTAGTGACGATTGTAGTGAGGATGAGGTTCCCCAGCCCATCATGGGCTGAGGCATCTCATCCTCACTACAATCCTCACTAGTGTAGTAGTAGTGACGATTGTAGTGAGGAGGATGAGGTGCACCAGCTCATCACTTGGGGCTAGGGAACCTCATCCTCACTACAATCCTCACTACAATCGGGAAGCAGCGTGCAGCCTTCACTCCGTGAGTGATCAGTGCTGGCTGTCAGCGGTAACAGCGGTAACGCTGACAGACGCGTTACCATAGCAACGGTGCTCTCGGAGCCGCGGTTAGCGGTGACGTCACCGCTAACTGCGTTGCTATGGCAACGGTGATCTCCGTTAATGACCGGCTGTGTCAGCCGGTCCCTAACGGAACGGGGAGTCGACCGTGTGCTAGAGCATGTCGCCGGTACACGGCGATACACATATGTGCACCGTGTACCGGAGAGATGCACTCGCAGGTCCTACATGACGCGTCATAGTCATGTGACCAGTCTGTAGCCAATGAGATAATAGCCACGTGACTGGTCACATGGCTATTTTAACGTCACGATAGGTCCTGCATCTCTGCTGGCAGTGCCGTCACCGGGAGGATTCAGCGATCATCGGATGGAATAGCGGCAGGAGACAGAGTGCAGAAGGGATCGCGAGGACCGGTAAGTGTTATGGCAATGTTTATTAACTGTTTGTGTACTTTTATAATCCATTTTTATGTGTTTGTGATTGCCTCCCATTATAGCCTATTTGTTCGAGTTCGGTTCGTCGAACGTTCGACGAACCGAATTCGAACGGGACCTCCGTTCGGCGAGCCGACCTCGAGCCGAACCGGGACCGGTTCGCTCATCTCTAGTCATTAGTAGAAAATGAGGTGCAATTGTGAAACTCAGCAGTTATTAGCTGTAAAGAACTTAGTGTGTAATTTAGAAAAGGAATGATTTTGATTTGTAAAAAGAGCTGTTTTATTGGTTCACCAAACATGACCTGCATTGTTGTACACAGTCCCTGACAGACATTCTGTCACTTATCCATGTTATGTAAATAAAAGCTTATTACCTGACTTTAAATTCATCCATTGGTTTCATAAATTACTCTTTTGAAAGTTGAAACCCTCTCAAATTTGGTTTAGGTTATGAAAATAAAGTTGCTGCAAAGCTGAAATATTGATCATTTAATGAACACAGAAAGGTCAGATTTTAGCAAGACAAAAGTTTTGTCACCTTGCAATATAATGCACCCAATACTAGTCTACATCCTCATCTGCGCTCACTAAATGATCGGTTAATTAGTAAGTGTGTATAAAAAGAAACCCAGCACCCCAGACCTTCAGTTGAACTGCAACTTGACCTCTGACAACATGCCAAAAATCCACCTGCGACCAAATCCTTGATTATCAAGAGACTGAAGAACCGATCCACTGCAGAGGTGGCTTGCACCTTTAATATGTCTCAGCATCAAGTACAAAGAATTAAAAAAAGATTTGAAGAGACTGGAGATGTTTTTGACAAGCCCAGGTCCAGCAGACCCCACAAGACAACTGCTCAGGAGGAACATTTGTTGGTTAGAAAATCCAAAGCCAGACCCTCTTCCACTGCAACAGAGCTCCAAAAGGCCTGATCACCTCAAGTCCCTGTGTCAACTAGAACAGTTTGCAGGATTCTGTCTTGAAATGGCCTCCAAGGTCAAATCAGTGCTCAGAAGCCAGCACTAAAAAAAGGCAATTAAAAAACCGTATGGCATTTGCCAAGTCCCACAGCCTGCTAAACAGATGGAGGCTGGAAAAGTGGCAGAAGGTGGATTTCTCCGATGAATCTTCAGTTGAATTACACCACTGCCACTGCAAATACTGCAGGAGACCTACTGGAGCCCATATGGATCCAGTAAACAGTTAAGCTTGGTGGTGGAAAGATCATGGTCTGGGGTTACATTTAGTATGGGGGTGTGTGAAACATTTGCAAGGTGGAAGGCAATATCAATAGCCTAAAATATCAAGAAGCTACCTCTTACATTCCCAATCATAAAAGGGGTCAAATTCTGCAGCAGGATGGTGCTCCATCTAATACATCCATCTCTACAACTAAGTTTCTCCTGGCAAAGAAGATCAAAGTGCTCAAGGACTGGTCAGCCAACTTACCAGACATGAACATCATTGAGCATGTTTGGGGTAAGATGAAAGAGGAAGCTTGGACGACAAAACCAAACAATCTAGATGAACTTTGGGAGGCATGTAAGACTGCATTCTTTGCTATTCCTTATGACTTCATCAATAAAGTGTATTAATCATTGTTGAACCGCATGGATGCAGTCCTTCAAGCTCATGGAAGTCACACAAAATATTAAATATGGCTCTAATAGCACCACAACTTCATTCACCAATGTTATGCAACATATCTTTGTATTAGAAGTTAATTATTTGTTTGAATTTCACATAACTTTCTGTGGGCAACAAAACTATTGTCTTGCCAAAATCTGACCTTTCTGTGATCATTAAATTATCAATATTACAGCTTTGCAGCAATTTTATTTTCATAACCTAAACCCCATTTGGGAGGGTTTCAGCATTCAAAAGAGTAATTTATGAAACCAATGGATGAATTTAAAGTCAGGTTATAAGCTTTTATTTACATAACATTGATAAGCGACACAACATCTGTCAGGGACTGTATACCAATGAAAAGGAGCAAAAGGAGGAAAATATATTTCAAAGGGGAGCTCACACAAAATAGCTGAATCGGCACATTGACTCAAAGATTAGGCCAAATGAAGTGCACAGTGCAGTGAATCGCATGTAGGCTGGGGCCACACGAGGACTACTGCGATCCACTTGCATGACACTCGGCTCATGATGGCAGTACAGCAGAGCCGAGTGTCATGCATCTGTGCTTGCAACTGAGGTCCGTTCGTGCAAGCAGACCTCAGCTGCGGGGGGCAGGCCGGCACTCAGGAGGGGAGGGAGGGATTTCTCTCCCTCTCTCCTGCGTAGCCGGCTATTGCCATTCTCGCACTGCACTAGCGGTACACCGGTGTACCGCGAGTGCAGTGCGATTTTTCTCTCGCCCCATTCACTTGAATGGGTGCGAGAGAAAGAGTCTCAGCTTACAATCGCAGCATGCTGCGATTGTTTTCTCGGTCCGATTAGGGCTGAGAAAATAATTGCTCATGTGTGCTGACACACAGGCTAGAATTGGTCTGAGGGGAATGCGATGTTTTATCGCACTCCACTCGCACTGTTTTTCTCGCCGTGTGGCTTAGGCCGTATATTGAGGCATAAATGACTAGTGGAGCAATGTCAGTGTTGAGTGGTAGAGTGTTCCCGGTTGGAAGGCACAAGCACATCAAAGATGCCTGAAACCCGTTTGTCATTACACATGCGCAATAGAGGTGCGTTACAAAGTGGAGAGCACAGCGGAAATGGCGAAGGCTTAGGAGCCGTGCATTCTGGCCAGGGACAACCTGACAGCTGTAAGTAATAACTGGATAACAGTATAGAAAATGCTGCACATAACATAAGGTTATACCCAGCAAAGAAAAAGATGAGATACAGATCATCCATATTATAGTGTGTTGCAATACTTTTTTCAAGATGTATGACGGAAAAAAATTACAAAATTATAAATAATTTTTCCTTGTAAGTTTCTATAATCCTTTGTATATTGCATTCATTTGAAGTTTTGGAATATCTCATAAACGTTCTTTTTGCAGACAACATTTTTCTCTGTATACACTCTTTGCAATGTTATTTCAATTATTTTAGTATCATACTTTGTTCTTTCTCCCGTGATATGTTTAGCACATCCAACCTTTACTCCCAATGACCCTCTCCTCCCTCCTCCATCACATTGATTTTCTTATCTGGTGTTCGCTATTGTCCCTCTTCATCTATATTTACTTCATCTCACTCCCTTTGCCTTCCCTGACAGCTTCTGTGTTCTTCTGAAGAGCTCATTAATCAAAAGGCAATTAATTTCCAATCGGAGCTGGTAAATAACAAATAAAGTTATTTAACATTTACCTTCATAGCAAGTGAGATCTAAGGAGCGTCCCAGGCAGAGAGGGGAGATTAAGTACTTCATTAAAGATCTGGAGGGAAAGAGCAGGAGGGGAGATATAAGTGGCACACATGGCGAGAGATCCTGAATGGGACAAATGGCGTGTTCCCTCATCCTTGCTGAACACACGCAGAGCACAACATTACAAACCATGTCACAGAAAAGAAATATTTGTGCCATGATGTGAGAATAGAGCACTAGATCTGCAAATAAATAATGATACCGTATGTTACAAATTCCACTCTGCGGAATTGGATTTACAAAATGTTTCAATGCCGGTATTTAAAGGTGATACTAATGGCTTCATTTTTTGTGCTAAATTGGACTGTTTAGTAAAGCACAAATTGACTGCTCCAACCAAGCACTGCACCTTGTAGAGAACATAGTCCTAATAAAAATTGTTCCTTTACCATCCAAATCTATTAGTCAATTGCTGCATTCACTACATATTGCCAAACCGTACTATTCACTAAAGTAAATTTTATTAAATATAATATTAAAAAACTTTTTTTGTATATACATACACTAAAATCAGCAGGGGTTCCAACAGAGGTTCCACCTCCTCAGGCCACAAAAAAAAAATCACAATTGTAATATTTCTATCAAATAGCCATGCATATCATGTAGTCTATTATCCTCATATCTTGGTATGACAATTCTTAGATAGTAAAACCAGAATCATATAAATCTCTGATATATAAGCTGCATATATACATAATATTTAACTGAATTTAATAATTAAGTGTAATAAATACCCAACCAATTAATATCAAAATAACATCCTTAGTATAATAAGATATTAAATTGTGACATGATTACAAGTTAAATTTGAAAGTTGTATTCCTGCAGATGGTCTAAAGGGCGCTTTACACGCTGCGACATTGCTAGCGATCGCACCCGCCCCCGTCGTTTGTGCATCACGGGCAAATCACTGCCCGTGGCTAACAATATCGCCGGTACGCATCACACATACTTACCTTCCTAGCGACGTCGCTGTGGGTGGCGAGCAACCTCTTTTTTTAAGGGGATTGGTCGTGCGGCGTCACAGCAACGTCAATCAGCCGGCCACCAATAGAAGCGAAGGGGAGGAGAGCAGATGCATTCACGTCACTCCCACCTCGTTGCCGGAGGACGCAGGAACGCTGTTGTTCGTCGTTTTTGGGGTGTCACACGTAGCGATGTGTGCTGCCTCAGGAACGACGAACAACCTGCATCCAAAATGAGCAACGATATTTGGGAAAGGACCGATGTGTCAAAGATCAACGATTTGGTGAGTATTTATGATCGTTAGTGGATGCTTGTACGTATCACATGCAAAGACGTGGCTAAAGAGGCCGGATATGCGTCATGAATTCTGTGACCCCAACGATATCTCATTGGCGATGTCGTTGCGTGTAAAGCGGCCTTAAGTATATCAGGTAAATGAACAATACCGGAATATCTGTGCATATCAAATAAACAAGATGCAAAGTGGCATAAGATAATACTCATAATTATTACCAACCGTGTTCTTTGAAGATGATTAGTAGCCATTGGGGGTAAGAACCAGGTGCCTCGACACGCGTTTCACTTTCGCTGCCTCCCTTTGCCAGGCACTTCCCGATTACCCTGGTGCGGTGGCAATATTTACTGTATGTGGGTTGATGTCAGTTGTGTAATGTTAGCTGTCATAAAGCCTAAGGGTTAGTAATGAAGAGATGTCTATGAGACATCCCCTTTACTAACCCAGTAATCCAAAAAAATACTAAAGACATAAAAAAAACTTTGTTTATTTGAATAAAGACTCCCCTACACTATCCATTGTTCACCAATTGTTTTTATCAAAACTGTTCCTTCGAAGCTTGGTTGTAGTCCATGAACCCTAAATGCAGCTACGGCGACTGAATAGCAGTAAAGTACAGCTATTCATAGGCGCTAGGTAGTGACTACAATGTGTATCAGAGCTGCTGGCTGAATGCTACACTCAGCGAGAGCCAGCAATGATTATCAGGGTTGTCTCACTACCCAGCACACGTGAATAGCTGTACTTTACCGATTTTCACAGTCACTGGAGCTACATTTGTGCATCGTGGACTGATAACAGCATGTTATACCAGTTAAAACTCTGAATTAAGTGATGTTTCACTTATTAGGCGGTATACTGTTGTTGCTTATAATGAAAGTTTTATCATCAGGAGATTAACACTGCAAGTACTACACCTCAGCTCTTGCCAAACTATCCACACTCCCTCCTGTGATACAGCTCACAGTTTAACATGTTGATCCAGAAGAAATGTCAAGTTATAATGTCTATATACATATATATATATATATATATATATATATATATATATATATATATATACACATACATACTGTATATACACAGAATATGACTGGCTACCAGAGGAAACGCCAGTAATACCGGGCCTGGCTGCGGCTACTTGCATTGAACTCCATAGCTTTCACCTGAGCTCCGGAGTGCAGCCTGGACTGAACTCGAGTTTGCAGGCCTTAATCGCGAGCGCCGACTGATTCCCTGGCGATTGCGGTTCAGTTCATGTCACATCTGCGGACAGGCCGGGCTGAACTCCAGAGCTCAGGTGAGAGATCCTGAGTTTAATCCAGGTAACTGCAGCCAGGACTGGTATTACTGGTGGTTACTCTGGTAGCCAGTCTGATTCTGTATATACAGTATATACAGTAGATAGCTAGATAGATAGATAGATAGATACGTTCCCTAACTTAACTTCATTTCTTACTGAAACAGTATTTTTCTTTGGTTTTTCCAATTCATTTTTTCCCTCAGAAATTATAGTAGCCTAGTATTTCAATCTGAATTTGTATGTACAGTATACTCACATGCATGAAGAAGCTTTAAGAGGCCAATGAGGAAGAAAATCACCCTAATGCATACGAATATATTTTGAAAAAACACAGAGATGAATTTCAGAAGAATTACAATTTAACCTATTTGAAGAAAGTGACCTTCATGGTGTAGGTTATGTAAGCATGAACATATTTATACTATATATACATCCAAATAGTAACCCGAAAATAGTGATAAAATGCAGTTTAATTCATTTAAATAACAGACAAAGAAATGAAAAGATCTATAGAAGTGAAAAGTTAAAATACAAATGATGTTCTAGGAAATCAGGCTTTAGATTGGCAGATATTTACTCCAGGTGATAAATCTGTATGGCACTAGCACTATTCTATACTGTAATTTACAATTACATGTCTTCAATACCTGCTCAACAGGGTGCAACAGAGCTTTTTCATGAATCAAAGGTTTACCATAGCTTCATCTGCACACATTAATGTCTTTAGAATAGATAGTAGACTCAGTTCAAGATTTCCAGGCTATGAAAAATGGAATTTGAAAATATTCACTCATGTATATAGGATTCACAGTTCATCAGATAGATTTATCTCACGGAGAACCAATGAAGAAGAACATTTTCAAAGAACCACTTATCTTTTAGTTTTTATCTGGATTAAATGGATATGAAGCAGAATGCTCACACTCAACAGCTCCAATGCTTTTACTAAAGCTCATGAGTACATAAGGCAAGAAAGATTAATGCGACAGCATTTATAGGGGCTGCCCAGTCATATAATATTGATGTCCTCTTCATAGGATACAATAGGTTATTAATATCAGATTAGTGGGGTTCCAACATTCGGTACCCCCATCAATCAACTGTTGCCTCCGGCGGTGGCCAGATGTAAACATTAAGTTGAGCTGAGCAGCGTAGCTCAGTTTATTGTGTAATATCCACTGATAGCTAATGTATATTAGCTGCTGTTCTATTACATCTGGTCTGATCTGCAACACCCAACAACCAATATTAAACAAAGCTATGCTGCACATCTCCATGCAAAGTTTTCATCTGAACACAGCTGGAGATGATAACAACTGATTTGGAGTGGGGGTCTGTCGGGCAACACCATTAGTGCAACCTGTTCAACCACAAAAAGGCCAAGAGTAAAGGGTGCTTTACACGCTGCGACATCGCTAATGATATATCGTCGGGGTCACGTCATTAGTGACGCACATTTGGCGCCGTTAATGACATCGCAGCGTGTGACACAAATGAGCGACGATCAACGAGCACAAAAACGTGAAAAATAGTTACTCGTTGACACGTTGTTCATTTCCTTAATATCGTTGCTGCAGCAGGTACGATGTTGTTTGTCGTTCCTGTGGCAGCACACATCGCTATGTGTGACACTGCAAGAACGACGAACATCTCCTTACCTGCGTCCACCGGCAATGCAGAAGGAAGGAGGTGGGCGGGATATTACATCCCACTCACCTCCGCCCCTCCGCTTCTATTGGCTGGCCACTTAGTGACTCCGCTGTGATGTCGCTATGACGCCGAACACACCTCCCCCTTGAGGGAGGGATTGTTCGGCGGTCACAGCGACGTCGCTGACAAGGTATGTGCGTGTGATGCTGCCGTAGCGATAATGTTCGCTACAGCAGCGAGCAGCAAATGTCGCACGAACGACGGGGGCAGGTGCTATCGCGCTTGACATCGCTAGCAATTGCTAGTGATGTCGCAGCGTGTAAAGCACCCTTTAAAAGTGACCATGTACTGTTGTTGCACCCTTTATAGTCTGTATCCATTCATGGTGCTGGGTATTGGATCCCCAACAAGATTGGCTTCTGTGCACCTCTTTTTGTCATTGCAGTGTGTCGTTGGTCTCCCAACCATTGGAATACGCAACGTTGAACAGTGCTGAAATCTTGACCTACGCACATTGTGATCTATCAAAGTGATAACCCAAGGTCTCTTGGTTCAAGAATTCTGTTTCTCTTGCACGTCGAACAGGAGGCATCACACAATCATCCCACAAGACTTCTTACGATTTTTGAGGTTTCATGGGACTAAAAAAGATAGCTTTCTATCTGGCTTTAATGCTCTTCACACATGTCACTGTTTGGGGCTAGGTGCTTGAATTTTTGGCCATTCACAGTTCTCAGTGCTACTTCATCAATATTCATAACCTTATAGCTTGTCCTGCTTGTCCTTCAATGTTGAAGAGTTCATGTGGCCTTATGTTAGACAGATAATCTCTAGCAAAATAAATTCATGTCATCAATCTACTAATATAGTAAATGGCACATACCCAGTTCAGAATAAGCTGTTATTTTTTGTAGATGAGGAATAACACTATTCCTTGAAGTTCTGTGACTTGCATACTGCTTTTCCACTATATCTAGTTTTCAGTTCTCTCTGATCTGATATGATGTCTCTAATAGAGTTGAGCACGGTTCGTGGTTCATGGTTCTCCAGTATTCGAGTGATTTTGGGGGCTGTTCTAGATCGAACTAGAACTCAAGCTTTTTGCTAAAAGCTCGATAGTTCTAGTTACGTTCGAGAACGGTTCTAGCAGCAAAAAGCCAAGCTAATTACTAGCTGGCTTTTCGCTGTAATAGTGTAAGTCACTCTGTGACTCACACTGTTATGAAATTTCAGTGTATAGTGTGCGGGAACAGCGCATTCAGATCACTGCTGCTGGGATAATGGCCATTTTTTTTTTCCCTTGTCTTCCTTCTCTATGCGCGCGCGTTTAGTGGGGCGGGCCAGCATGTCAGCCAATCCCAGACAGACACACAGCTAAGTGGACTTTTAGCCAGAGAAGCAACGGCATGTGTGATAGGATGTCCATGTCACATGTTCCTGCATTATAAAAACGGGTATCTGCCTGTCAGGACGCCATTATCTGCCTTCTGCGTCTGGGTGTCAGTCACCGCTGGTGTAGACCCTGTCTCTGATACTGCTGTGTACGCTCTACAAAATAGGGATAGAAGTTTCTTTTAACCCTTGTAAGGGCTAATTACAGCAGGCTCAGAGCCATAGGTGACAGTCAGGTCCGTGGAAACAGATTTTAACAGCTACAGATAACAGCGTCTGTGTAGCTAAGCTCAGGGACTTTCTCGCTGCATTTCCCCATTAGGAGGGATAGAAAGTGAGGCTTCCTTTCCTGTACACTGACCCACAACCCTGTCACTGTACCCTTCTGCCCTTTGCACACTCAAGCTCATTGTTACTAAGCCATTGTACTAGTAAACACAGAGGAAACTTAGTGGCATCCTAAAAGTGGCTGTTGGACTTCATTATTGTCCCACTGGTGCAAAGATATTTGCAGCACCTTTGCATTGCACACTCAAACTCATTTTTACTAAGCCATTATACTAGCAAACACTGAGGAAACTTAGTGGCATCCTAAAAGTGGCTGTTGGACTTCATTATTGTCCCACTGGTGCAAAGCTATTTGCAGCACCACTGCATTGCACACTCAAACTCATTTTTACTAAGCTATTACAAAAGCAAACACTGAGGAAACTTATTGGCATCCTAAAAGTGGCTGTTGGACTTCATTATTGTCCCACTGATGCAAAGCTATTTCCAGCACCACTGCATTGCACACTCAAACTCATTTTAACTAAGCCATTATACTAGCAAACACTGAGGAAACTTAGTGGCATCCTAAAAGTGGCTGTTGGACTTCATTATTGTCCCACTGGTGCAAAGATATTTGCGGCACCTCTGCATTCCACACTGAAACTCATTGTTACTAAGCCATTATACTAGCAAACATTGAAGAAACTTAGTGGCAACCTAAAAGTGGCTGTTGGACTTCATTATTGTCCCACTGGTGCAAAGATATTTGCGGCACCTCTGCATTGCACACTGAAACTCATTGTTAATAAGCTATTATACTAGCAAACACTGAGGAAACTTAGTGGCATCCTAAAAGTGGCTGTTGGACTTCATTATTGTCCCACTGGTGCAAAGAAATTTGCGGCACCTCTGCATTGCACACTGAAACACATTGTTACTAAGCCATTATACTAGCAAACACTGAAGAAACTTAGTGGCATCCTAAAAGTGGCTGTTGGACTTCATTATTGTCCAACTGGTATAAAGCTATTTGCAGCACCACTGCATTGCACACTCAAACTCATATTTATTAAGCTATTATACTAGCAAACACTGAGGAAACTTAGTGGCATCCTAAAAGTGGCTGTTGGACTTCATTATTGTGCCACTGGTGCAAAGCTATTTGCAGCACCACTGCATTGCACACTCAAACTCATTTTAACTAAGCCATTATACTAGCAAACACTGAGGAAATTTAGTGGCATCCTAAAAGTGGCTGTTGGACTTCATTATTGTGCCACTGGTGCAAAGCTATTTGCAGCACCACTGCATTGCACACTCAAACTCATTTTAACTAAGCCATTATACTAGCAAACACTGAGGAAATTTAGTGGCATCCTAAAAGTGGCTGTTGGACTTCATTATTGTCCCACTGGTGCAAAGATATTTGCGGCACCTTGGCATTGCACACTGAAACACATTTTTACTAAGCTATTATACTAGCAAACACTGAGGAAACTTAGTGGCATCCTAAAAGTGGCTGTTGGACTTCATTATTGTCCCACTGGTGCAAAGATATTTGCGGCACCTCTGCATTGCACACTGAAACTCATTGCTACTAAGCCATTATACTAGCAAACACTGAAGAAACTTAGTGCCATCCTAAAAGTGGCTGTTGGACTTCATTATTGTCCCACTGGTGCAAAGATATTTCCAGCACCACTGCATTGCACACTCAAACTCATTTTAACTAAGCCATTATACTAGCAAACACTGAGGAAACTTAGTGGCATCCTAAAAGTGGCTGTTGGACTTCATTATTGTCCCACTGGTGCAAAGATATTTGCGGCACCTCTGCATTGCACACTGAAACTCATTGTTACTAAGCCATTATACTAGCAAACACTGAGGAAACTTAGTGGCATCCTAAAAGTGGCTGTTGGACTTGATTATTGTCCCACTGGTGCAAAGCTATTTGCAGCAACACTGCATTGCACACTCAAACTCATTTTTACTAAGCCATTTTACTAGCAAACACTGAGGATACTTAGTGGCATCCTAAAAGTGGCTGTTGGACTTCATTATTGTCCCACTGGTGCAAAGATATTTGCGGCACCTCTGCATTGCACACTCAAACTCATTTTTACTAAGCCATTATACTAGCAAACACTGAGGAAACTTGGTGGCATCCTAAAAGTGGCTGTTGAACTTCATTATTGTCCCACTGGGGTAAAGCTATTTGCGGCACCTCTGCATTGCACTTTAAAACTCATTGTTACTAAGCCATTATACTAGCAAACACTGTGGAAACTTATTGGCATCCTAAAAGTGGCTGTTGAACTTCATTATTGTCCCACTGGTGCAAAGATATTTGCAGCACCTCTGCATTGCACACTCAAACTCATTGTTACTAAGCCATTCTAATAGCAAACTGTGCTGCTAGTTTAAGGGCCGTAGTTGCATTGTCAGGGTTAGTTATTGTTGTTTATGCTACTGTCAATAAAGCTAGACCACCGCTGCATTCCACTCCACCTCTTAATTTTTACTACCACTTTTTAAGTGCACAATCTTGTCGCAATCAAAATGAGTTGCAAAATGACAGATGCTGGTGAAAAGGGGAAGAGGTGTGTTGGAAAAAGGAAAAAAAGGGTTTGTCCGTGGGGAAGGTGGCAAAGCTCCTTTAACATCTGCTGAAGAAAGACCATCTTCCCGCAAAAGTAAGATGTCTACTACTTACCGTGGACAATCCGATGTGCTCCCTTTTTTACGGACACGAACAACTGGAATAAAGGTAGATGATGACCAAAAAAAAGAAAATGCTTGAATGGATCTCAAGTGGTCCAACAAGTGCCCTCTCCGCCACCTCAACTACCGCATCCAAAAAACACCAGTCCTCTGAGTTGTCATCCAAATCACACTTGGTTTCTCCCAGCTCTCAAGTCTCCATCCGCCCTGCACAGTATGGTGGAACTGAGATGGCTGAGTCTGCAGAGCTGTTCAGTCACACTATAGCCTGGGAATCAGAGGTCTGCTCCCAAGCTACAGTGAGTACAGACCAGGAAATGGTCTGCAGTGATGCCCAGAACCTTTGTGACTCTGATTCAGGCCGTGAGGACCCAGTTTCTGAACATAATGTTGACCCTTATTCACAAACTGTAACACCTGTTGTTATAGACAATGAGGAACATACTGATGACGATGAGACACAGATACCAGATTGGGATGACAACTTAAATATTTGTTCGCGTCAGGAAGAGGCTCGGTCTGAGGGAGAGGGGAGTACAAACACAACGCATGATGAGGAAGTTCTAGATCCCACCTACTGTCAACCCACAGTCAGGCACTCGAGGAGGACAACAGAGGCGGTGGAGGAGGATGCTACTGACGACGAGGTTACCTTGCGCCTTCCTGGACAGAGGAGCAGTACTGGTAGCACGTCTACAACTGCATCCTCAACCACCATTCTGCCTCTGAGCACTAATCGGGGGGGCTCAGCAGGTCACATGCACTCTAAGCCTTGCCTAGCCTGGTCCTTTTTTGACATAGCAAAAGATCACCCAAATCATGTGATATGTAAAATTTGTCGTGATTCTGTTAGTAGAGGGCAAAACCTCAGCAGTTTGACAACTTCTTCCATGAATCGTCACATGAATAAATATCAGATGTCCCAGTGGGAAGCTCACCGTGCTGCAATGTGGCCTAGCAGAGAAGACCATCCACCGGTTGACTTTATCCCTCTGTAAGCTCTTGGCTACCGAAATGCTGCTTTCCGACTGGTGGACACACAGGATTTTAGAGACCTTATGTCTGTCGCTGTGCCCCAGTACCAGATGCCCAGTCGCCACTACTTCTCTAAGAAAGGTGTGCCTGCGCTACACCAGCATGTCGCACACAACATCACCGCTTCCTTGAGAAACTCTGTGTGTGAACGGGTGCATTTCACCACCGATACTTGGACCAGTAAGCATGGACAGGGACACTACATGTCGCTGACTGGGCACTGGGTCACTATGGTGATAGATGGTGAAGGGTCTGCTGCACAAGTCTTGCCATCCACACGACTTGTGTGTCAATCCTCTGTCTGTCCAAGTTCCGCCACTGCTTCTGCCTCCTCCACCTCGTCTGGGTCCTCCACCTCCGCTCCAAGCCTGCCTGGTCAGGCCACCAGCGTTCTAACTGCGCAGAAGGAATCACGCACCCCTCATTACTATGCTGGAAGCAGAGCGCAACGGCATCAGGCGTTGTTTAGCTTGAAATGTCTTGGGAATAAGAGTCACACAGCGGCTGAGTTGTGGTCAGCTCTGGAGACTGAGTTTGGTAAATGGTTGTCTCCACTCAACCTGCAGCCTGGTAAGGCCGTGTGGGACAATGCTGCAAACCTGGGTGCGGCCCTTTGCCTGGGCAAGGTGACACACGTGCCTTGTATGGCTCACGTGTTGAACCTTGTTGTCCATCAATTTTTAACACAGTATCCCAGCCTAGATGGCCTTCTGAACAGGGCACGAAAACTGTCTGCTCACTTTCGCCGTTCAACCACCACAGCTGAGCGATTTGCATCGCTCAAGAAGTCTTTCGGTCTGCCGGTTGATCGCCTGAAATGCGATGTGCCGACATACTGGAATTCGACTCTCCACATGTTAGAGCGACTGTGGCAGCACTGTCGAGCCCTGGTGCAGTACGTCATGACGTATAGCCTGGGCCAACGAGATGCAGAGGTGGGGCAGATCACCCTGATGGAGTGGTCTCAGATCAAGGACCTATGCACCCTTCTGCACAGTTTCAACATGGCAACGAATATGTTTAGCGCTGACAATGCCATTATCAGCATGATAATTCCAGTCATTTACATGCTGGAGCACACACTAAACACTATTCGGAGTCAGGGGGTGGGACAACAGGAAGGGGAGGAACTACAGGAGGATTCATATGCGCAAGAGACAACAACATCACCAAGGTCCAGACATTCATCATCACCAACACAACAGGCATGGGACCATGGGAGACAGGGATCAACAAGGGCGCATGGTAGCAGGCGAAATGTTGAGGAAGGTGCAGGAGAACATGAAGAAATGGAGGACGAACTGTCCATGGACATGGAAGACTCAGCGGATGAGGGAGATCCTGGTCAAATTTCAGTTGAAAGAGGTTGGGGGGAGATGTCAGAGGAAGAAAGAACGATTGGTTAGCACCTCTATGCCACAAACACAGCGTGGACTTGGTCAGCATGGCTGCGCAAGACACATGAGCACCTTCTTGCTGCACTACCTCCAACATGACCCTCATATTGTCAAAATTAGAAGTGATGATGACTACTGGCTTGCCACACTATTAGATCCCCGGTACAAGTCCAAATTTTGTGACATAATTCCAGCCATAGAAAGGGACGCACGTATGCAGGAGTATCAGCAAAAGCTGTTACTCGATCTTAGCTCGGCTTTTCAACCAAACAACCGTGGTACAGGGAGTGAATCTCCCAGTTATAACTTGACAAACATGGGACGGTCTCGTCATCTTCAACAGTCTACCCGTACCAGTAGCACCGTATGTGGTGCTGGTAACAGCAATTTTATTGAATATTTTCATAATTTTTTTAGACTATCCTTTGCAAGGCCACCAGAGACCTCAAGTCTGACACATAGTCAACGGCTGGAGAGGATGATACAGGAGTATCTTCAAATGAACATCGATGCCATGGCTTTGCAAATGGAGCCTTGCTCATTTTGGGCTTCAAATCTTTAAAAATGGCCAGAGCTCTCCACTTACGCCTTGGAGATTTTGTCGTATCCAGCTGCCAGCGTTGTCTCTGAACGTGTCTTCAGTGCTGCTGGGTGTGTGCTGACAGATAAGCGCACGCGTCTGTCCAGTGACAATGTGGACAGACTAACGTTCATCAAAATGAACAAGTCATGGATCCACAAGGAATTTACTACCCCTGTGTCATCCTGGGGAGAGAAAATGCTTGTGGATTTGGAATGTGCTTGATGCAAATCAAAACATCCTGTTTGCAACTGGGGCACAAGTGCTGCTACTGAAGGGGTGGGTGTGTGTATGGCCCAATTTTTGGAAAAAAGGGAGTTTCCGCTTGGAGTAACCCTTGCTTACAGTGTTTTTAAAAATGATCCAAGATGAACAGAGCTGGGATCAGGAAAGACTTTGCTACCTACCCCGGGGTCATCCTGGGAACGGTTAAGGATGGCGTAATTTTGAATGTTCTTGATGCAAATATACCTGTGTAGTGTACAACTGGGGCACAAGTGCTGCCACTGAAGGGGTGAGTGTGTGTGTGTGTGTGTGGCCCAATTTTTGGAAAAAATGGAGACTCCACTTGGAGTAACCCTTACTTGCTGTGTTTTTTAAAAGGAGCCAAGATGAACAATTCATGGTTCAGCAAAGACTTTGCTACCTACCCTGCTGTCATCCTGGGGACAGTTAAGTATGGCGTATTTTTGAATGTGCTTGATGCAAATCTACCTGTGAAGTGTACAACTGGGGCACAAGTGCTGCCACTGAAGGGGTGGGTGTCTGTGTGGCCCAATTTTTGGAAAAAAGGCAGACTCCGCTTGGAGTCACCTTGCGGTGTTTTACATGATTTTAGAAGGGCATGCCATGCCTATATCTGTGTCTCATCCTCTTTTCCTTGTAACGCTGTTTTGTTTTCGCATGAGAATTTGTTCTTGTCACTTTCCCATGTGTTTGTGTTGTGAGTTGTTTGTCACCTTTTGGACACCTTTGAGGGTGTTTTCTAGGTGTTTTTATGTGTTTGTGATTGCCTCCCATTGTTTCCTATGCGGTTCGAGTTGTTTGCCGAACCGAACTCGAATGAGACCTCCGTTTGGCGAACCGAACTCGAACCGAACCACGGCCGGTTCGCTCATCTCTAGTACTCCTTAACACACTGCATACACAGGCATGAAGGATTCCTGCTCTCATATCTCAATGTCGCACATATTTAGACATAGCAGCATGCAGCATGAAGGACTCTATGCAGCAACACTAGGCAATGTAGATGTTAACCTAGCTATGTGGGGAAATTTAAAATGTATGCCTCCCTGATGAAAAAGCCCGCAGAACTTTGAAACACATAGGTATTGCGAGCCTTAGTAGCAGTCATACTTTCTGGTGACATTACCACTAACACTGACTTCACGCCTTGCCTACTCACCTGTGACCGCGAATACCCAGGCATCAAAGTGTGGCATAGTAGCGGTCTTAAGCTTAGATTCGCTTGGCAGTTATTTTCTTCATGGTACAGTCTCCACTAGACACTCACTACTGCTGGCTTTGAGCTCATAAAAACAAACAAAAAAAGACCCGGCACTCAAATCACGATGTTGCGGTGAACAAATATATTTAATGGTGGCTCAACAGTTGAGTGTAAAACGTGACGTTTTGGTCTACAGGACCTTGAGAGCACACTTCCTCACTGCAATATATTACCACATCACCACCATCCATCTTCTTTGCTACCCGAGCTCCAGCACTAAGTGTATGGTTGAAAAAGGTCCTGTTGACCGAAACGTCACATTTTACACTCATCTGTTGAGACACCATTAAATATATTTGTTCACCGCAACATCATGATTTGAGTGCCGGGTCTTTTTTTGTTTGCATAAAAGAATTAGGACCCTACCTGAGCACCACCAAATAAATAAAAAGGAGTGCCGTATTTCCCTTACTACTTGGCTTTGAGCTCATGCCTGTGTGTCGCCCTGGGAATGGGGTACTCGGTCCCAGGCGGTTTACTACTGGGGAATGTCACTTTGGTGTTGCCCGGTCCCGTGCCCTGGGTGCTTTTTAATGGGGAGTATTTAAAGAAGAGATTAAAGATATTTGTGTGATGCCTCCTGCGGGTTGTGGTTAATATGGGGGAATCGCCGCTGCTGAGTTGGTTATCCCCAATGCTGGTGGTAATGGCAGCTATGGTAGTAGGCCCTCCACTGGTAGGGCTGAGCCCGGGGAGATGTATGATGGAGTAATAAGGGAAGCCGCACCGTGGTTGTAGTTAACAGTCTCTACTCAGTCTTGACCCTCGGATGGCTGGTTCAGGTCCGTGTAGTTCCAGTGCCAGTTGATGACTCGGTTGCTCTGTCCCTGGCACCCTCTGTGTGATTGGGTCCCTGTAGCTTAGAGCAGTTCGAGGTCTGACTGTCCCTTTTTTTGGCAGTCTCCTTGTCCATACGGCGGGCAGTGTGGACCCTGTAGGGCTGGTATGTGTCCTGAACCCTGATCCTTACTTTAGTGCTGGTGCCCCAATCTGTGGGTCAGTGAGGTCCGTGAAGGTCCCCTCACTGTGCAGGTATTTGCCAGACCGTATAAAACTGGCATGTGACCTAGGGCCCTGTGCCCCGTCGGTGCTCTGGTCCCAGATGTACTCAGGTGTACCTGCCCTGACGACCACTCTCCTATGCCCCTAGGCCACCGTTACATGACCCAGCTCTCAGGCACCTCTCCTCTCTACTTCTTCACTGCACTGACTAACTGCTGTCCCCTCCCATCAGGCTGTCTAGTACCTCTGGTCTGGCTCCGCCCTCTAGGTGGCCATCCGCTTGTGTCCAACTAGCCAATTACCCCTGGTGTGGAGTGGAAACTTGGATTTTACTGTGTGTTGCTGGCACTGTTGTTCCAGGTCCCAGGGTGTTGCACTTCCATGCTGGTGAGTCTGCAGTTCCTAGTAGGACCCTAAGTGGCTCAGGGGCGCTACACCTGTGGCTTAGGATCGTCCACCTGCTTACCTACCTCAGTCTGCTGAAGGAGAAATATGGAATACAGTAAGGGGTTTTAAGCCTGATTTCTAATTTCTTTTTATTCGCTTACAATATATACATTGTTCTCATTGTTAACAACAGTATATGGGACTTATAACTTTCCTGGTCATTTTGATTTATAAATGTAACATTGGAAATTTTTCATCCTTTATCTAATGGTCAATTGTCCTTCAGTTAGTATCCACATCCATTTTTAAGTGCAAATATATTTTTATACTTTTATATTGCATTGTGATATATAATTCTATGCTGTGCATTTATTTATACCCATGATTATTCTTATATGTCTGTATGGATACATTTATTCCTTCAGCTTTGTATTTGGATACTTTTTTATTTTCTTTTGGCTCCATGTAAGGGAGTGTAGCATGGAAGTTTTTTTGTAATATCTCGAAATGTAAAATTTAATTCCATGAATCAGTGTGCCGTTTTGTAGGGGTCAAGAAGGAGTTTCACAGTGATTGACCTCAGGAGGCATGTGAGAAGTAGAAGAGGCCTAAAGGTGGAGAAAGAATGATTTAAAACATTTTATAATATATATATATATATATATATATATATATATATATACAGTGGGGGGAAAAAAGTATTTAGTCAGCTACCAATTGGGCAATTTATCCCACTTAAAAATATGAGAGAGGCCTGTAATTGACATCATAGGTAGACCACAACTATGAGAGACAAAATGAGATAACACATCCAGAACATCACTGTGGAGACACAGGGCTCAGTGGGTGCTCTTGTCCACTGAACCAGCCACCTTTAGAAAGACAGCATGGCTCAGGGTCATCCCAACTGAACGCCGGCCTCCTTAACCGTGGGCGGAACACCACTCAGACAACACAGGGTGAGGGAACCACAATAATTAGACTTTATTGGATCCCCAAACGATTAATGGCACATAACCAGCAAAACACACATGTAACAGGCAACAGAGTCTCACCCTTCCACTGGCTCACCAGGGATTTAGAATGTCCTTGCCTCAGAGCTTCCAGGGCAGCTTACTCCAATCCAGCAGCACCCCGCTTTCGGCGGGCACCCACCGAGATAGGAATAGCGCCAGATTTAGGAAGCTGTGTGAGGTCTGCAAAGTCTGTAGCCAGGTGACCGGATTGTCCCAACCTGAGTGTCCTCCTTAGGTAGTCCTGGTATGATGATATTATCCTGGCAGCCGGGGTCGAAATCCCTAGACTGTGGATATGGTCTCCAACTGGAACCGGAGTCCCTAGATTGAAGCCACAGTGTATCCTGATCCTCTAGTCAGCTCCTAAGAGCTTAGACTGGATCCATCAGCATCCATCAACAACCTGGTGGCTTAAAGAAGTCCTCTCTTATAGCCACAGCCCTCCCTCTGGGCACACTGCGTCCTCATCGATTGGTTGGACAAGATCGCCTCTCCCATTGGATGAATCTCAAGCTGCATGGACAATGTTCATCCAAATGATGTCTACAGAAAGACTGAGGGTATACATGTAGTCTGGAATGCACAGACTAGACAATGACTACTAAGGTAATTACATTAGCAATACACAACTACATTACAATGATTACTGGAAGAGTCTGGAGAAACAATGCATCTGGCTTTCAGTGGCCAACACAATTACATGAGTCAACAAAAGTCTTGTAAAAACAATGAGGGACTTATCCCCCGTCTATAAACAATCTATCATCCTGTCTGGCTGAATTTTAAGAAACTTTAACCCATGAGAGTCCATGTCGTCAGAATCACCTCGTCTGATTTTGCAAGATTTTATTTGAAAATTACGGTGGAAAATAAGTATTTAGTCATCTAAAAACATGCAAGATTTCTGTCTCTCACAGACCTGTAACTTTTTTAAGAGGCTCCTCTGTTCTCCACTCATTACATGTAGTTATGGCACCTATTTGAACTTGTTATCAGTATAAAAGACACCTGTCCACAACCTCAGACAGTCACACTCCAAACTTCACTATGGTGAAGACCAAAGAGCTGTCGAAGGACACCAGAGACAAAATTTCAGCCCTGCAACAGGCTAGGAAGACTGAATCTGCAATAGGCAAGCAGCTTGGTGTGATTAAATCAACTGTGTGAGCAATAATAAGAAAATGGAAGACATACAAGACCACTGATAATCTACCTCGAACTGGAGCGCCACAAAAGATCTCACCCCATGGGGTCAAAATTATCACAAGAGCAGTGAGCAAAAATCCCAGAACCACATGGGGGGACCTAGTGAATGACCTGCATAGAGCTGGGACCAACGTAACAAAGAAAAAAGAAGAAGAAAAAAAAAAGGGCTTGGCTCCAATTACCTCTGGATCCCCAGGTGAGACCGGATGGCTGGCAACACCGGATAGACATACAAAAACAAAGAAAAAAGTCTCACCCGTAGTCCAATTTCAGTTCTTTAATGTGCTAATACAAAAATACAAAATTAGTATCTCATCTATATTTTGCAATGGTTTGCATTTCTGTGTCTTTTTGGTTGCAGCGGTGTTCCATATTTAATTGATTGCTAATTTGTCTGTGTGTGTTCACATTTCTTTATATGACGTATCCATTATATAGTTTACAAGCCTATGAGTAAGGTGGTCTCCCACTGAAACGCGTTAGCGTTGGGACTTTTTCCCTATATGTTTTTAAGTTTGTATTAACACAATAAAGCACTGAAATTAGACTACGGGTGAGAATTTTTTCTTCATTGTGGCACCACCGTAACAAAGGTTACCATCAGTAACACACTATGCCGGCAGGGATTCAAATCCTGCAATGCCAGATGTGTCCCACTGCTTAAGCCAGTACATGTCAGGACCTGTCTGAAATTTGCTAGACAGCATCTGCATTAACCAGAAGAGTGTTGGGAGAATGTCATATGATCTGAGGAAACCAAAGTAGAACTGTTTGGTAAAACATAACTTGTCATGTTTGGAAGAGGCAGAATGCTGAGTTGCATTCAAAGAACACCATACCTAATGTGAAGCATGGGGGTGGCAACATCATGCTTTGGGGCTGTTTTTCTGCTAAGGGACCAGGATGACTGATCCATGTACATGAAGGAATGATTGGTACCATGTATTGTGAGGTTTTGAGTGCAAAACTCCTTCCATCTACAAGGACATTGAAGATGAAACGTGGCTGGGTCTTTCAGCATGTTAATGATCCCAAGCACACCGCCAGGGCAATGAAGGAGTGGCTTTGTAAGAAGCATATGAAGATCATGGAGTGGTCTAGCCAGTCTCCAGATCTCAACCCCATTGAAAACCTTATGAGAGAGTTGAAAGTCCGTGTTGCCCAGCGACAGGCCCAAAACATCACTGACCCCTGTCATTGCCAACAAAGGATATATAACAAAATATGGAGATGAACTTTTGTTATTGACCAAATACATATTTTCCACCATAATTTGCAAAAAAAATCTTGCCAAATCAGAGAAGGTTATTTTCTGGATTTGTTTTCTCATTTTGTCTCTCATAGTTGTGATCTACCTATGACGTCAATTACAGGCCTCTCTCATTTTTTTAGTGGGAGAACTTGCATACATATAGATATAGATATATATATACAGAAGGGAATATATATATATGTGTGTACATACAGTCATATGAAAAAGTTTGGGCACCCCTATTAATGTTAACCTTTTTTCTTTATAACAATTTGTTTTTTTGCAACAGCTATTTCTGTTTCATATATCTAATAACTGATGGACTGAGTAATATTTCTGGATTGAAATGACTTTTATGGTACTAACAGAAAATGTGCAATCCTCATTTAAACAAAATTTGACCGATGCAAAAGTATGGCCACCCTTATCAATTTCTTGATTTGAACACTCCTAACTACTTTTTACTGACTTACTAAAGCACTAAATTGGTTTTGTAACCTCATTGAGCTTTGAACTTCATAGGCAGGTGTATCCAATCATGAGAAAAGGTATTTAAGGTGGCCACTAGCAAGTTGTTCTCCTATTTGAATCTCCTATTAAGAGTGGCATCATGGGCTCCTCAAAATAACTCTCAAATGATCTGAAAACAAAGATTATTCAACATAGTTTTTCAGGGGAAGGATACAAAAAGTTGTCTCAGAGATTTAAACTGTCAGTTTCCACTGTGAGGAACATAGTAAGGAAATGGAAGAACACAGGTACAGTTCTTGTTAAGCCCAGAAGTGGCAGACCAAGAAAAATATCAGAAAGGCAGAGAAGAATAATGGTGAGAACAGTCAAGGACAATCCACAGACCACCTCCAAAGACCTGCAGCATCATCTTGCTGCAGATGGTGTCAATGTGCATCGGTCAACAATACAGCGCACGTTGCACAAGGAGAAGCTGTATGGGAAAGTGATGCAAAAGAAGCCGTTTCTGCAAGCACGCCACAAACAGTCGACTGAGGTATGCAAATGCACATTTGGACAAGCCAGTTACAATTTGGAAGAAGGTCCTGTGGACTGATGAAACAAAGATTGAGTTGTTTGGTCATACAAAAAGGCATTCCAAGAAATGCACTTGCTACCCACAGTAAAATTTGGTGGAGGTTCCATCATGCTTTAGGGCTGTGTGGCCAATGCCGGCACCAGGAATCTTGTTAAAGTTGAGGGTCACATGGATTCAACTCAGTATCAGTAGATTCTTGACAATAATGTGCAAGAATCAGTGACGAAGTTGAAGTTATGCAGGGGATGGATATTTCAGCAAGACAATGATCCAAAACACCGCTCCAAATCTACTCAGGCATTCATGCAGAGGAACAATTACAATGTTCTGGAATGGCCATCCCAGTCCCCAGACCTGAATATCATTGAAAATCTGTGGGATGATTTGAAGCGTGCTGTCCATGCTCGGCGACCATCAAACTTAACTGAACTGGAATTGTTTTGTAAACAGGAATGGTCAAATATACCTTTATCCAGGATCCAGGAACTCATTAAAAGCTACAGGAAGTGACTAGAGGCTGTTATTTTTGCAAAAGTAGGATCTACAAAATATTAATGTCCCTTTTATGTTGAGGTGTCCATACTTTTGCACCGGTCAAATTTTGTTTAAATGCGGATTGCACATTTTCTGTTAGTACAATAAACCTCATTTCAATCCAGAAATATTACTCAGTCCATCAGTTATTAGATATACGAAACTGAAATAGCTGAAAAACCCAAATTGTTATATAGAAAAAAGGTTAATATTAAAAGGGGTGCCCAAACTTTTTCATATGACTGTATGTATGCATATATTTGCTTAGACTACTGTTTTATTCAAAGGTTTTTTTTAACAATAGATGCAATCCAATAAATTAATTCTTTAACTATTTAAATGAAAATCCTTATTTTATAGCCTCATTCTTTAACCTCCCAATGTTAGTGTATGATCTGCATTGCATATACTATAATCCAAGGAGAAAACAATGTAGGGGCAAAGATTTCAGAAGGTTCAAGGGCCACATAAGAATAAAACACCATTATTGTGGCACGTCGCAGGTGATGGAACCCATCTCAGAATTGCTCAGAGCCCAGCAGGTTTCAGTTACTTTCTGCTTTAAGCTTTTGCATTGCTGCCTCTAAATGTGTCTGTCAATAAACAATAGTAAATGAATATTGGCCACATTTTTTGTTTCCATTATTTTCCATAATCAGCTTTGTTTTTGCATCTTGAGAATCACAATGTAAAGGGTATTTTATTTATTTTTCCCTGAGTAAATTCAAGAAGAGAATCAATTTAGTCTAGCATGTATGCAGAAGTCCCTCTGGTGTGAAAAAAATTGCATTCAGGGAAGTGCAAATTCTCAACATGGCTTTAGCGATATTGATTTCTAAACAGTCCGGGCGTGTGCTGTGACCCATAAATGAAGAATGATGCAGTGCACAAGGATGAAATCAGAAGCATACGGAGAAATAAAAGACAAATAGATTTGGAAATAAGACAGTGAAAGAATGGTCAGGGGTGGAGGAGCACATATACAATGTATATTTTCAAAGAAGCTAGTAAAGTGTTTTCATTTTTAGAAAGGACTTTAATTTAGAATTCAAATCACATCTACTTAGTAATATTTATTCGATATCTATCTTTATAGTGAAATAGTTTGTACTGTAAAATGTCTGATGACAGTTCTGCTTTTAGAGAAAAATGATCTTGGTACCGCACTAGGTCGCGTTCACACATCTGTATTTTCAGTATGTGTGGTGTCCATTTTCACACGTTCTGAGGACATGTTCACACTCATACTAATTAAAACCTCTATTGATCTTCATACCTTTGTGTTTTCACACAAACCATGTGTCCAGGTGATCTACAAGGAGACATGTCTCTTTATTAACCCCAGAACAGATGATAAGGGCTGATTAAATGCTAAATAATAGATGATAGCTAGCTTTTACAGCTTGTAGCCAAATAAATAATTAATTTAAAAAAAAAATTATGTGAGGTCCCCCCCATGTTTGCTAACTATCAAAGGTAAAGTGGATAGCTGTGGGCTGATACTACCAGGCTGGAAAACTCCATGGTTAATGAGCCATTCCTAGTCTAAAAATACCAGCCGACAGCCACACCCAGAACTGGCGCTTCACCTTCCCGATTGTCCTTGTCCTATGGCAACCGGAGTAATGGTGGTTGTTGTTGATATCAGCTGTGTAGTGTCAGCTGACATCAAGTCTTGGTATTAGTAATGGTGTATCTATCAGACACCACCATTACTAACCAAGTAATAAAGACATACACAGATGAAAAAAATTAAATTGTTTCAATAAACATTCCCCAAGACTTTGCCTTCTTTACCATTTTATTTAAAAAAAAAAATAAATCGACACATCTCCGTGTAATAAAGGGAATCTATCGTAGTCCAAAAAAGGAGATCTGAAAAAAACCATACAAACACAGAGAAATAAAATAAGACACTTACCATCGTTCGCCACTTTATTCAAAATAAAAAAAAATAATTTCCAGTTGATCCAACGTAGTCTACGTATTCTGACAAAGTTTATGGAGCATTATTCTCTCTAGATAGATTATGCTGGTAGGCAATTTCAGGTCACACTGCTCTGCATGAGACCCGGTGCCATGACATGGTTAACATTACTGCTGATCAGAATTGCAGAGGTAAGTACAGTAGAGCGTGACCCTGAGTGACCTGGTGTCTTGATGACTCTGATGATCTGTAACGTTACCGATGTCATGACTATTCTTTTGAATAAAGTGGTGAATGAGGGTAAGGGTCTTGTTTTATTTCTCTGTGTTTGTATTTGTGTCTTTTTTTCAGATATTTTTTTTTGAACTACAATGGATTAATTTGATTAGGCTCCTTTCAGATTGCGGTTTTCCCTACGTCCACACGTCGGAGCATTCGGGTGTAAGTCTGCAGAAAACGTATATGTGCAAAAATGGCACAAAACAGAGTACACGCTAACGCAGTGTGCTCCATTACAGTGAATGGCCCTGCCAGGCGCATGCGTCCGGAGCACACTTTGCAGAGTGGGGGAGGGGTGGTTCGGACGGATGCTCCGACGGGACCTGTGGATGTAGGGAAAAACGCAATCTGAAACGAACATTATACCATACCTCCCAACCGTCCCGGATACAGCTGGACACTCCCGCTTTTGAACCTTTGGCCCTGAGTCCCGAGTGGGAGCTATGTATCCCGTGGCTCCGCCCACCCACTGTAGCTCCACCTCGCTGTTGCTGCCTTCTATCCATTACAGAGCCGAGCGCACAACATGAAACTCCTGTGACTGCTGCTGCTAAGGTATTAATCACCCCTGGCACCAGAGCCGACATCCCCAGCCCCGGAGCCTGTGCACTTCTCATCAGCTGTTTTCTCTGACTCCCCGTGTGTTTGCTTCTCACTGCTGAAGAAACACGGGGAATCAGGAACCTGAGGAGAAAGTGCAATCAGCGCTTGTTTCCTCTCCTGCAGTAAGCACTGGCCAGTAATAACCTATGCATCTGCCGAGGCTTCTATTAGCTTACCGATCACATGGTGTCCTGCCTCAGAGCAGAGCTGCTGGGTCCTAGCTGCCCAACAGGTTCAGCTCTGCTTTATCCAGGCTGCCCTACCAGTTATAAAGGAAACCTGTCAGGTGCAATATGCACTCAGAGCCAGGAGCAGGTCTGGGTACATATTGCTAATTCCTGCCTAACCGTCCCTGTATACACTAGTATAGATAAAGAGATCTTTAGAAAAAGTATTTTTAAAGATCTTATATCTTATGCTAATGAGTGCAGGGACTAGTCCCAAGGGCGTTACTCCGCTTGGCTAGTCGGCTCACATAGCGTGTTAGTACTCACACAGGGGCGTAATAACATGCTAACAAGCTATGTGAGCCGACTAGCCAAGTGAAGTAACGCCCTTGAGACTAGTCCCTGCACTCATTAGCATAAGATATAAGATCTTTAAAAATACTTTTTCTAAAGATCTCATTATCTATGCTGGTGTATACAGGGACGGTTAGGCAGGGATTAGCAATATGTACCCAGAACTGCTCATGGTTCTGAGTGCATATTGCACCTGACAGGTTTACTTTAAAGGGAACATATCACCAGATTTGGTGACTATAAGCTGCAGCCACCACCAGTGGGCTCTTATATACAGCATTCTAACATGCTGTATATAAGTGGCATTCTAACATGCTGTATATAAGAGCCCAGGCCGCTGTGTAGAAAGTAAAAATCACTTTAGAATACTCACCTTAGGGGCGGTGCGGTGCAGACTGGTCGGATGGGTGACAGGTTCCCGTTAATCTCTGTTGGACGGGCTGCCCAACTGGTTCTACTCTGCTGGATCCTGGCTGCCCAATCGGTTCTTCTCTGCTGGATCCTGGCTGCCCAACCGCTTCGGCTCTGCTACGTCCTGGCTGCCCAACCGTTTCGGCTCTGCTGCGTCCTAGCTGCCCAACCGCTTCAACTCTGCAGCATCCTGGCTGCCCAACAGTTTCAACTCTGCTGCGTCCTTGCTGCCCAACTGCTTCGGCTCTGCTGCGTCCTGGCTGCCCAACCGCTTCAGCTCTGCAGCATCCTGGCTGCCCAATCAGTTCCGCTCTGCTAGATCCTGGCTGCCCAGCCAGTTCCGTTCTGCTCCATACTGGCTGCCCAACCACTTCCACTCTGCTCCATACTGGCTGTCCAACCAGTTGAGCTCTGCTGGGTCCTGACTGTCCAACCAGTTCAGCTCTGCTGGGTCCTGGCTCCCCAACCAGTTCAGCTCTGCTCTGTTCTGGATGCCCAACCAGTTCAGCTCTGCTGGGTCCTGGGTATGCCTTATTAAAGTCAATAGCCACTTCACAGGTCGTGCTAAAATCCTATTTTTTAGGGCTTCACACAGAAGGCCCCGATGGAGCAATTGATGTTTGTCAAAAACACAATGTGAGCATAGCCTTAAAGTGACAGGCATTATCTCCCCAATAATAGCATAAATAAAAAATGCGATGTTGGTTAATTGGGGTTATCCGTCCAGGACTTTTGGATTTTTTTTCTTAAGGGGCTAAGAATTCCCAGACAAGTAGTTGGTACCTCCCTGCCTGTTCTTCGCAGCGCTGATCTGTGCCGAGCAATCACAGATGGCTCCTGCTGGTGATTCTGCAGCTTCGTTTGACCTCACTATGGAGAGGTGATGGTAACGCTTCCCATGATTACAGCAGAACAATAAGTCTTCTCTAATTGCTTCTATTAGCCCCTTCACCCCTGGAGATTTTTCATTTTTTCCTCTCCTTCTTCCAAGAGCCGTAACTTTTCTATTTTTCAGTCAATTTTGCTATATGGGAGCTTGTTTTTTGTGGGATGAGTTGTACTTTTGCATGAAACCATTAGTTTTACTATATAGTCTACTGGAAAACGGAAAAAAAAATCCAAGTGTAGTGAAATTGCAAAAAAAGTGCAATTGCACAATAGTTTTTGGGATATTTTATTCACCGTGTTAAATATATGGTGAGGATGACAGGTCACAAGGACGCCTCAGGTCAGTACGAGTTCATAGATAACAAACAAGTATACTTTTACTTCTATCTAAGGGGTTAAAAAAATTCAGAAGTTTGTCCCTCAAAAAATTGGTCTTTTTGCACTATTTTCCGAGACCTATAGCGTTCTCATTTTTCAGAATCTGGGGCTCAGTGATGGCTTATTTTTTGCATCTTAATCTGGCGTTTTTAGGGATACAATTTTTGCTCAGATGCTACATTTTGATCGCCTGTTATTGCATTTTAAATAATTTTTGCAGCAACCAAAAACCGTAATTTTGGAGTTTGGAATTTTTTTCTCGCCACACCGCGTACCGATCAGAGTTTTTTCTATTCTTTCATATTTTTAAAAACTTGTTTTTACTTTTTTTATTTATTTTACTAATCCCCCTAGGGAACTATAAGGATCAGCAGTCTGATCGCTTGTTCATTTCTGTTGATCTGGGCTGCACAGCTGTGATCAGCAGATATGTTTCTTTCCTGTCAGTGCCTACGCTCTATCAGGTCTCACAGGAAATACGTCATGGTAGCAACAGGAATCATCACATGACTCCGAGCCACCATGGCAACTATCATCTCCCATTGATTGCGTCACAGGGCTCCGATGGCAGCGGGGAATGGCGTGGCCAATTAAATCACGTTGTCACATTTTGACAGCATGATCTAAGTGAAAAGCAGACGCGGGTGGATCGCAGATCCACCTGCGCCTGTTAGCCCCACATGTCTGTTGGTCAAATCAGCACCAATTCACCGCAGCAGCTGAGGGAAATTACCTCGAATTTCCAAGGACAAACTGGGGTCGTAAAGGGGTTAACCAAAAGCAGAACGTTATTAAAGATAATTTATCGAGAGATAAATACAGTTGACCTGATATGTAATGTGAAGCTTTTACATAGTGTAGATTAAGGTGTCAGATCTGCTTTAAAATAGAATTTTTAAAATATTCTAATTTAAAATAAATACTACCAAGTTTGCATTAAGAATATTTTATATTTTTTCTGTTTATAATTATTGTTTATAAAACAATGTGATCGGCAGTGCTGAATGGGTGTGGATGGGGAGTGGTTATGGGTGTGACTAGTTGTGAAATGGGTGTGGTTAGGGACGTGGCCTAAAATTGCGCATGGCGCGCCACACAGTTTGTCCATCTTTCCTTTCTTTGAAAGATGGGAGGTATGTTATACTGGATTCCCTGGACAATGATGGAACTGCATGGGCTTTTTTTTTTCTATAGAGAAGGAGACACAGATTAGATATTAGAAAAAACTTTTTGACATTGAGGGTGATCAACGAGTGGAACAGGCTGCCACGAAAGGTGGTGAGTTCTCCTTCAATGGAAGTCTTTAAAAAGAGATTGGATGGACATCTGTCTGGGATGATTTAGTGAATCCTGCTTTGAGCAGGGGTTAGATTAGATGACCCAGGAGGTCCATTCCAACTCTAATATTCTATGATTCTATGTATAAAATTTTAAACTAGGGAAAGTTTTGGGGAGTGTTTATTGAAATAGATTATATTTGTGTGTGTCTTTTTTGGGATTAGTTGCTTAGTAATGGGGGTGTTTGATAGACACCTCTTCATTACTAACACCAGGGCTTATGCCAGCTAACGCTTCACAACTGACATCAACCCCATAAACCATTACATTGATTACCACACCACCAGAGCATTGGGAAGAGCCAAAGTGAATCAGCAGAATTGGCGCATATAATGTGATGCGCCATTTCTGGGGTTGCTACGGGCTGATAGTTTTAGGATTGTAAAGGCCCAGTAATTATGGACCTTCCCAGCCTGATAATATTAGCCTACAGCTGTCTGCTTTACCTTTGTGGGCTATCAAAAATTGGGGGGACACCATGTTGTTTTTTTCAATTAATTATCATTTGGTTAATAGCTGTAAATCTATCTATCTATGTATCTATCTATCTTTGCACATCTTTAACACATAACCACACTGGGCGGCACGGTGGCTCAGTGGTTAGCACTGCAGTCTTGCAGTGCTGGGGTCCTGGGTTCAAATTCCACCAAGGACAACATCTGCAAGGAGTTTGTATGTTCTCCCTGTGTTTGTGTGGGTTTCCTCTGGGTTCTCCGGTTTCCTCCTACACTCCAAAAACATACTGATAGGGAACCTAGATTGTGAGCCCCAATGGGGACAGTGTTACATAACAAGAGGGGATATTATGACAGACATCTCTATAAATAACGTCCTAAACTTGGAGATTGCAAAATTTGCTGCACTGACCACCATGCCTCTGAAAATTAAAAGGTCAAATGTGCCTAAATTTGTTTAATAAATAAAAAAATCCTCCACACTGTGCTGCTGAATACACAGATGCACCACACCAATCATTAGCAATTTTACAACCAACATTCACAATATAAATTTGTAACAAAGTTTGTGTGCCCCATTAAAAAGTTATTTCCATCTTCAAGATCCTATCCCAATATCTAGTAGGTGTAATAATAATGATAATATTAGCAAATAACTCAAATTAGAAATGTAGAATAGTTCTCATGATATGGCCATGTCTCTTACCTCATGTGCAGGGCATTGCATCTAAGGTGTCCACTCACATAGTGACAGTTAGTTGCTTGTTGTGGTCATAATCATGGTTACATAACCATTTCATTACCAATTCATTACTAGTCACTCTCCTGTGTCTTCAACCCCCTCCACTTTGTTCCTCTCACTCGTTCAGTTCAATATAATTATCTCTCTCAGGTCATTAAACATTTAGCAGTGATTTTTATTTTATTTTTTCAATTAAATTTACAAAGCCGGGGGCATGGCCTGGCAATGGCTGAAGCTACTGCCGCTCTCGTTGGTTTTGTGGCTGCCAAGTTGGTATATTCTTCCCCAGAAAGCTAACCGCGGATGCGGTGATCCAAGACCGAGCTGGAGCCTCTGTAGACCAGACCTGGGTGGCGGCGGCAGCTGGAAGAGAAGCTGGAACTTCCCAAGGAGGCCGTGGACACAGAGGAGGCAAGATGTCCACCAGATTGGTGCCTCACGCTTGAACAGGCTCTGGACCGCAGGCACTCTGAGCCTGCAACAACCACTCTTTTCCCTGAGGCTGCTTTCACACATCCAGTTTTTGCTGAGCGGCACAATACGGCGCTTTGCAGAAAAAACGCAAGCTTTTTTTTTGCTGCCGGTTGCATTTTTTCCGCATAGACTTGCATTAGCGCCGTATTGTGCTTCATGGCCTTGCGCTGCGTCCGGTTTTTGCCGGATGCGGCATATTTAGCCCATGCGGCGGCCGGATAGAATGTTGCCTAGCACGTTTTTTTGTGCGGCGAGAAAAACGCATCACGTCGGATGCAGCGCGATTTACAATGCAAGCCTATGGATGCCGGATGCGGCGTCCTGTGGCAAAAACCGCATCCGGCCACCGGATGCGTTTTTTTGCACTGCGCATGCTCAGTATCAAGCCGCATCCGTCAAAAAACGGACGGGCCGCATGGAAAAAACTTATGCAACGGATCAGTTTTTTTCGCCGCATCCGTTGCATAGGTTTTTGAGCCGGATTGAGCCACACTGCAAAAGCCGAATGTGTGAAAGCAGCCTTAACGGGTGGATCAGAATATACCTGCAGAGACCTGCGGCAACTCCCAGGACTGCTGTTGTATCTGATGACCAGGGCTTCTTAGCTGGGACGACAGCGCAGAACCTCCCCTCCCTTGTCCTGGTTGTTCTGTAGAGTGGTAGTAATTTAAGAGGACCTGTTGGGCCTGCAGGAGTAGCAGATAGCGGTTGTTGGAGCTTGAGATTAAGAGCCCAGCACTCACGTGAGCTGGAGGGGCCCCAGCTGAAATGGGGACAGACACCAGCCTCCACGATAGTGACCCAGGGATGTGTGGCTTGCAGCCTTGACCCCCTGCAGCTGACTCCTGGTGCAATTTTATTAGCCTGCATGCCATGTCCTGCTGAAACTAAGAAGTTTCTCGATACCCCACTTTGCTCTGCCTATCTACCTGGGTCCTGTGAGTCTCCTGCTGGTAGTCGCTTCTGACCCTGTAGACTGGGCAGAGGGAGTGTGTTGTCCATGCGTCTGGGTGGATCTTGGGAACTGCCTTATTCTCACTCGGATTGCTATTCAGTGCAACGGTTCCAGTCGAGTTGCTCCTGGGACATAGCAGGCCCTGTGTGCCCGTTTATTAAAGATTAGCTCACTGTATAGTAAGAGAAAAAAAACAAATTTGATGCAAACCAAGGGGTACTTGTAAACTGAAAAACCCTATATGAAAAAATCCCTAAAATTTTTTTTATTGAATTCACTTAAAATCAGATATCCAAAAAACAAACACACAAATACAAAAAAGGTAAAGTACTACAGTTTTCAAGGCAAGATTTAGCCAATTGCCCTCTTACTTTCCCTACCTTGGCACCCTAGTATTGCGAAATGGTGCCCCCACTCTACGACGGCACACCATCCTTTCCCTGTGCTGGTCTAAAAGTGCAGCTAATCTGGGAATGTAGGAGTGCTAGGGATGCCTCTAACTGTTTACATTATTCACATTTATGACTAATTATGAAATGATCACTCTCACAGATGGATTAAGCACCATTTACCAAAAGTGATCCACAATTTGCAACTCCCTAAATGTCTACGGGAAATATGTATCCCCAATTTAAAAAGACAGTATTAACTATTTATTCTCTAGGGAATACACGTTTTTGTCCCTCAGTACTAAATAATCATGCAACAGGTGTATGTACATTATTCAAAATTAGGTGATATAAATAAACAAAAGGGCATGTGTGCCACAACATTAAAATGCCATAAATACATTGGTGGCATGGATTCCAAAGATTTGAGGCTATATAAGGTCAGAAAACATTGATTCATATCTTCACAATTAATATTATTGAATAAATGAAACTCATATGTACACAGTAGTCTCAGAGCAGTATATGGGCCTGTAAAATAGAAGATACTGATATGTAAATGACCCACCCTAGGGCTATGGGGTACTCGGTCCCGGGCAGCAGGGCCGCCACTAGGAATTTCAGGGCCCCACACTGGCAAAATTTTTGGGCCCCCTTGGACTCCGCCCTGGTTACACCCCATCTCCGCCTCCACCACAAACTTCCTACAGTCTCACTGCCACTCTTGCAAAAACATATATATATACAGTATATATATATATATATATATATATATATATATATACACACACACACACATACATATATACAGTCATGGCCAAAAGTGTTAGCACCCTTGAATTTGTTTCCCTCAGAAAATTAATAATACACCCCTTACACCACTCCTCTCCATAATATCTCTCCCACACTGCCTTTATGTATAATATCCCCACACACACACTGGCCCGTTGTATAAAACTCCCCTCCCCCTCACACACACTGCTACTTGCAACACTTTGTTAAGAAAGAAGTAGTAGGCACCACAATGTAATAAATATAAATAAAGGGAGGGGTGCCAAAAACTATGCAAGAAAAAAAAAGAATTACCGTATTTTTCAGACTTTAAGGCGCACCGGACCATAAGATGCACCCTGATTTTAGAGGAGGAAAATAAAACTTTATGCAAAAAATGTGGTCATGACACACTGTTATGGGGCGAGGATCTGCTGCTGACACTATTATGGGGGTAATGTCCCCAAATTCTCTACTAAGATACCCCAGCCTGGTAATGATCCTCCTGCCTTGCATATACAGTATATCTCCCTCATCCTGGTATAGCCTCCATCCTGCTATATACCGTCATCTTGGCATATGGCCGGATCCTGCTATATAACCCATCCTGGCATATGGCCCCATCCTGCTATATACCTCCAACCTGCTCATATACTCCCATCCTGCTCATATACTCCCATCCTGCTCATATACCCCCATCCTGCTCATATACCCCCATCCTGCTCATATACCCCCATCCTGCTCATAATATACCCCCATCCTGCTCATATACCCCCATCCTGCTCATATACCCCCATCTTGCTATATGCCCTCATCCTGCTCATATACCCCCATCCTGCTCATAATATACCCCATCCTGCTCATAATATACCCCCATCCTGCTATATGCCCTCATCCTGCTATACACCCCCATGCTGCTATATACCCCCTTCCTGGTATACGGTCCGCATCCTGTGGCACAAAAAAAAATAAACGTTCATACTCACCTTACCTCCCTCCCTGCAGCATCACTCTTCCTCCATCTGTGTCAGCAGCAGCGCTGGAGTGTGGAGCCGGCCACGATCCCTGCAGCATCGGGATGTCCTCCTGTCTGTGCCGGCGGCAGCTGCGTGTGGACACGTGCACACAGCGATGACGTCATTGCTGTGATCATGGCCGGTGAGTGTGCTGATTCACTGCACCCAACGCTGATGATGATGCGAGGGGTGCAGTGAATATAGCCGCACATGATCACTCCAGGCTGTAGTTGCCAGGGGTGATCATGCGGGCAGGCTATTTAATATGCGCGCATTCCCTGCGCATCACCCCGCCCACCTGTCAGCGCTGGCTTCAGCGCTGAAAGATGATGGGCGGGATGATGGGCGTGCATATTAAATGAGTGGGTCCACGTGGTCACGGCAGGCTGCTACAGCCTGCTCGTGACGCCGATGACCCGCTCCACCGCAGCACCCTCATTCCCCGCAGCCCTACATTCAGACTATAAAACGCACCCCCCCACTTTCCCCCAACATTTGGGGGGAAAAAAGTGTGTCTTATAGTCCGAAAAATACGGTATAACATGAGAAGAAAAAAAGCTGCCAAGTAAACATGTTTAGAATAAGTCACTGACCCAGATCAACTCAATTATGTAGGAAACCACTGAGATTAAATTTAAGACCGAAAAAAGTGGTACAATTCCATAATTCAATAAAAATATTCTTTATTAAATTTCATTAATACATTAAAATTCAACAGGAGTCCAATATAGGAGACCTATACCACATACAAAATTGTAGCAAGGAACCACATACACAATAATAGGCTGATATGGCCAGAAGTAAGTATTTATTATGTGCTTTAGTGATAACAATTATGGGCAAAATTACACAATATTTACCCTCATAGGGTCGTAGAGAAAAGTTTATTTGCACCAATATTGTTATACATTAGAATAGCAATCATAACAAGGGCCACATGTACAGCAATAAGACTGTGTGGCCAGATATAAATACTCTTGTGCACAATAGTACTACCTCTGGGCAATAGTAAACAATATTCACCCTAATTGGGTCATAGAAAAAAGTTTTTTTGCAGCAATATTTTTATACATTCGAATAGCTACAATAACAAGGACCACATGTACAGCAATAAGCTAGTATGGCCAGATATAAATACTCTTGTGCACAATAGTACTACTTATGGGCAATAGTAAACAGTATTCACCCTAATTGGGTCATAGATAAAGGTTTTTTTGCATCACAATTATTATATATTGCATTAGCTATACTGTCTCTATATTATATATGGATATGTGGTAAATGATTCACATCAACAATAGAGGGGGGAACAGGACTGAGATCCGTTATTCAGATGACAATAACTAATAACAGCAACTCTGATAGTTATGTGTTAATTTAAATATGTTCAAAATAGATCTCTAACACAAGTCATGGGATATAATAGCTAAACGGAGTGACAGCCAGTGCCCCTCTATTATTCCAAGTATAAGTACTAACCCATAATTGCAGTGGTATCAGCCTCCCAGCAGTCCCTACGCGCGTTTCACCTCTTCATCAGGGAATATAGGTAGGTGTATGTGTTTCCTTGCTAATATTTTGTATGTGGAATAGATCTCCTATATTGGACTCCTGTTGAATTTTAATGTATTAATGAAATTTAATAAGAATAATTTTATTGAATTATGGAATTGTACCACTTTTTTTCGCTGTCTTACAATTAAAAAAGTGCATACCCAGCTATTTATATATAAACATGGCTTTTATTGATACAAAACATATAAGGCTGACAAAAACAAAGGTTAAAAACGCAATTATCAACAGAAAAAGAATGGAAGAAATAGGGGGATGGACCTAATAATCCTGTACATATCCCCAATAAAGTATCGGGGCACTGATAATAGAATGCACAACAAGTACGGTATATAAACAACACCTGACTGTAGAGCCTCATGTTAAAGGTAAAGTGCCAGTAAGTCAATAGAGGGATGTTTTTGTCAGCCTTATATCTTTTGTATCAATAAAAGCCAAATATTGTGTATGTATACATATATATATATATATATATATATATATATATATAAAAATGTCCCCCTCCTGATATATATGTCCATTTCTTTGTACACATGTCCCCATTTAGGTATTTAGGTATATATGTCCCATCCTGGGTCCCTTCTGCTACATACATCCCCCTCCTGGGCAGATTCTGGTATATATGTCCCCTTCTTGGTATATATCTCCTCCTCCTAGTACATATGACCCCTTCCTGGGCCACTCCTGCTATATATGTCCCCATCCTTGTTTATTTGTCCCCTTCCTGGTATATATGTCCTTCCGGTATATATGTCCCCTCCCCGGGCCACTCATGGTGTATATGTCTTCCTCCTGGTATATATGTCTTCCTCCTGGGGTCATCCTGGTGTGTGTAATTATATATATATATATATATATATATATATATATTATATACATACTGTATATATATATATATATATATATATATATATATATATATATATATATATATATATATATTGCAATTATTATTGCACATGCCGGTATATATGTACCCGGCCTGGTCTCTGCCCCTCCTGGTGAATATGTCCTCCTCCCGGTATCTATGTCCCATCCTGGGGGCCTCCTGACATATTTGTCTGCTGCAAAAAAAAAAAACAAAAACCCCACCCTTCCCGGCTGCCACAGATCGCATGACGTCTTTTCTAAGCAGAGAGCCGTGATCAGTGGCGTAACTACAATTTGATGGGCCCTGATGCAGAGTTTGAGCCTGCCCCCCCCGTCAGATGTATGGGCCAATATAGCATGCTAAATTCTATAAACACATAAAAGTTGCCCCCCCCTTCATTGTATAGTAATGTCCCACATCCTGTACTAATGTCCCCCATCCTGGGCCACTTCCTGGTAAATACGTCCACATCATGGCCCCATCCTGGTGCATGACCCCATCATGGCTATATCCTGGTATATATGGTCCCATCCTGGTATATATGTCCTCTATCATGGCACCATCCTGGTATATATCTCCCCCATCCTGGTATATAGCACTCCATCCTGGTATATAGCCCCTCATCCTAGTATATAGCCCTCCATTGTGGTATATAGCCCCCATCCTGGTATATAGCCACCTATCCTTGTATATAGTCACCTCATCCTGGTATATTAGCCCCCCACCACGCCACACACAGTAACAAAAATAAACGATTGTACTATATACTATTGTACATTCATAATGAGGCATATGCAATTTTGTATCGATAGGATGCATGTATAGATAGATGTACAGACAGACAGATAGGATAGATAGATAGATAGATATATAGGATGTACAAACAGACAGTATGCACAGATAGACAGACAAAATATAGAGTAGGACCCCTCTATTGAGATTTGCCGTGACGTGGCAGTAGGGCTCAAAAATTGATCAATTATTTGCTAAAAATCTCATTTTGCATTATAGTACAGTTGGAATATGTGAATTTTCACTTTTGTTTGCATGCCATTCTCAAGCAGTGTTGGCTCCCTCTCTTTTTACAGATAGACAGTATAAACAGACAGTATACACAGACAGACAGTATACACAGATAGTATACACAGACAGTATATACAGACAGATTGTATACACAGACAGTATACACAGACAGATAGTGTACACAGACAGTATATACAGACGGTATACACAGACAGACTGTATACACAGACAGACTATATACAGAGACAGAGAGACTGTATACACAGACAGACAGACTGTATACACAGACAGACTGTATGCACAGACAGACTGCATACAGACAGACTGCATACACAGACAGACTGCATACACAGACAGACTGTATACACAGACAGACTGTATACACAGACAGGCAGACTGTATGTACAGACAGACAGACTGAATACACAGACAGACAGACTGAATACACAGACAGACAGTATACACAGATAGTATACATAGACAGACAGCTACATATTGCACATTTAACAGGACACACATATCTTATACATAACACATACAGACAGCACATAACACATGATGCACATTATACTCACCTGCCCATGATGCAATTCAGCGCCCTCCCGCGCATCTAGCTGAGGCAAGGCAGGGGCTGGGGTCAGCAAGACCCCCAGTCTGAGATCAGCGTTCCCCCACCTGAGATCAGCTACCCCCCCTCCGGGCTGAGATCGGCGGGCCCCCCCGGGCTGAGATCAGCGGGCGAGCCACCTCACCACCTCAGCCCCCCTCCGGGCTGAGATAAGCACCCCCCGGGCTGAGATCAGCGGGCGGGCAACCTCACCACCTCAGCCCCCCTCCGGGCTGAGATCAGCGCCCCCCGGGCTGAGATCAGCGGGCCTCCATCGCCCCCCCCGGGCTGAGATCAGCGGGCCTCCCTCTGGGCTGAGATCAGCAGGCGGGCCACCTCACCACCTCAGCCCCCCTCTGGGCTGAGATCAGCGCCCCCCTTGGCTGAGATCAGTGGGCGGGCCACCTCACCACCTCAGCCACCAGCAGTCTGAGATCAGCGCTCCCCTGGGCTGAGATCAGCAGGTAGGCCACCTCAGCCCCCCCTCTGGGCTGAGATCAGCGCACCCCCTTGGCTGAGATCAGCGGGCCCCCCGAGCTGAGATAAGCAAACGGGCCACCTAACCACCTCAGCCCCCCCCCCCCGGGCTGAGATCAGCGGGCCCCCTGGGCTGAGATCAGCAGGCGGGCCACCTCACCACCTCAGCCCCCCTCCGGGCTGAGATCAGTGGGCCCCCCCCCCGGGCTGAGGTCAGCGGGCGGGCCACCTCACCACCTCACGCCCTCGGCGAATGTCTTCAGCTCACAGCGCTTACCTGTCCCGCTGGCTGCCACATCCTCTCCACCTCTGCCGCCGTTTGCAGGAGTGTAATGAGGTCGCAGAGTGATGACCTCACCACACTGCTGCAAGCCCCCTCTGGGCTGAGATCAGCACCCCCCCCCCGTCTGGGATAAGCGGGCCTCCCTCCGGGCTGAGATCAGCAGGCGGGCCACCTCAGCCCCCCTCTGGGCTGAGATTAGCCCCCTCCCCTTGGCTGAGATCAGCTGGCCCCCCCCCAGGCTGAGATCAGCAGGCGGGCCACCTCACCATCTCAGCCCCCTTCCGGGCTGAGATCAGCGCCCCTCCCCCCCCCCCCCGGGCTGAGATCAGCAGGCGGGCCACCTCACCACCTCGGCGAATGTCTTCAGCTTACAGCGCTTACCTGTCCCGCTGGCTGCCACGTCCTCGCCACCTCTGCCGCTGTTACTTGCAGGAGTGTAATGAGGCCGCAGAGTGATGACCTCACCACACTGCTGCAAGGCCCAGCGATGATGCACCGGCGCTCTGCTCTGCTCCAATGACCCTGCCTCCACTCCACCACATAGCTAATTTGCATGCTCCACCCCGTCGCATGCAAATTAGTCATGTAAGGAGGTGAAGCGACACCGCCGGGCCCCTCTGCTGCTGCTTTGACTGGGGCCTGGTGAAGAGGAGGGGCCCATCCTGCCGGGGGCTTAAAAAAGATAAGTATTTACCCCGGGCCTGTCTGAGCCCCCTCTCTTCACCGGGCCCCCTACACCAGGCAAACTAGTAATGCCCTGATGGCGGCCCTGCCGGTCAGTGTATTTACTGGGACAGTTCACTGCATGGCCGTTGTCCGGTTCCGTGACCCTGGGGCTCGATTGAAGGGGTTTATTTACAGGGTAATGATGAGAAAGTTTTTGTCATGACGCCACCTGTGGTGTGAGGCCTGATAGGAAGGCCGCTGCTGCAGTTTTCTTCTCACTAGCGGTCGATGTTGATTGCAGCCAAGATGGAGTCACTCCCCACAGGCGGAGTGGGTGCCCCAGGAGGATGGCCGGCTAGCTGTTAGTGGTCCGTGAGTGCCAGAGCGCAGGACGGCATTGCCGGTAAATAATGTAAACGAGGCAAGCGCTCCGGTTCAGGTGTTTTACTCACTGGTTAGGAGATTGCCCAAGAGTGTCTTGGTTCACTGCTGGTAAGTCTCTGATCATCTGGTGCAAGTTCCAGGCGGTTACCGCTGTCAGTGTAAATGTCCTGTTTGTCCAGCGACTGGCAGAAGGAACCTGGGCTGAGCTCCTGCTCACAAGCCCCAGGTTCCACAGCAGAAAGGTGAGCTTTGTCTCATCCCTCCAGCACTGGTGCTCTCCTGCACCCAGTCTGGTCTCATGGGACATCCCTCCAGGAAAAAACTAACTATGTGTCATGGCTACCTGCTCTTATACCCATGTGGCACCCGCCCCCCAGTGGTTGTCCTGGTGACCGGGAAGTCCCATACTACTGGATGGCTAACTCTCCCTGTTCACCCCAGTCCCCTCCCCCTATGGAAAAGGCACCTAACTGCATGTGTAATGTGTCTGGTGTGAGCACCGGCAAACCACCTGTCACTTACCCCAGATAGATACTGCTCCTTAACTCAGTTGCAGTACTCTGCACATTTGGTGCTGGCTTTTTGTTTTTTCTTCATTGAATTGGTCGGTGGTTGACCTCCACCTTGCTATGCACCCCAATTTGGGATGTATTCCATCTGTCTGGATTTTGGCGGTTGGTGACTGTTCACATTAAGTCATCAGGCTTTGTCCACAGGCTATTTACTTCATGCAGCATTTGCTTGGACCTGTCCCGCCCACAGCCATGACTCAGTCATGGGTACGGGATTGAAATAGACCAGGTGAGTGCTGCTAAGAGCAGTTCTACTATTCATATGTGAGGCCGTATGGCACATTTTATAAAAATATTTTAGTGTAGGACTGCTTCAAATGAGATTTGCCGTGACGTGGCGAAGCAGCTCAAGAAATTGCAATTTTTTGCCAAAAATCTCAAAAAAAATTTTTTTTAAAATAAGTACAGTTTGGAATGTTTAGTGCTGTAGTGCACATTTGGTGCTGGCTTTTTGTTTTTTCTTCATTGAATTGGTCGGTGGTTGACCTCCACCTTGCTATGCACCCCAATTTGGGATGTATTCCATCTGTCTGGATTTTGGCGGTTGGTGACTGTTCACATTAAGTCATCAGGCTTTGTCCACAGGCTATTTACTTCATGCAGCATTTGCTTGGACCTGTCCCGCCCACAGCCATGACTCAGTCATGGGTACGGGATTGAAATAGACCAGGTGAGTGCTGCTAAGAGCAGTTCTACTATTCATATGTGAGGCCGTATGGCACATTTTATAAAAATATTTTAGTGTAGGACTGCTTCAAATGAGATTTGCCGTGACGTGGCGAAGCAGCTCAAGAAATTGCAATTTTTTGCCAAAAATCTCAAAAAAAAATTTTTTAAAATAAGTACAGTTTGGAATGTTTAGTGCTGTAGTGCACATTTGGTGCTGGCTTTTTGTTTTTTCTTCATTGAATTGGTCGGTGGTTGACCTCCACCTTGCTATGCACCCCAATTTGGGATGTATTCCATCTGTCTGGATTTTGGCGGTTGGTGACTGTTCACATTAAGTCATCAGGCTTTGTCCACAGGCTATTTACTTCATGCAGCATTTGCTTGGACCTGTCCCGCCCACAGCCATGACTCAGTCATGGGTACGGGATTGAAATAGACCAGGTGAGTGCTGCTAAGAGCAGTTCTACTATTCATATGTGAGGCCGTATGGCACATTTTATAAAAATATTTTAGTGTAGGACTGCTTCAAATGAGATTTGCCGTGACGTGGCGAAGCAGCTCAAGAAATTGCAATTTTTTGCCAAAAATCTCAAAAAAAAAAAAAAAAAAATTTTAAAATAAGTACAGTTTGGAATGTTTAGTGCTGTAGTGCACATTTGGTGCTGGCTTTTTGTTTTTTCTTCAGTTCAGGACTCTGTAGCGACCATAGCCTCAGGGCTGCTACATACCCCGGCAGCAAACAGCAGCACTCCCAGCCTGCAAATGCAAGAACTCAGTGCATACCAGAAATTTTTCTTATGCTCAATAACTTTAAAACTCTTCCCTTTCGGGAGGCAATATCAACATTTCAGCGTTTGTTTCAATAACTTGGTATTCAAGTCCAATTGCAACCTGCAAAACAAAAACACTTATGCAGCATGCATGACTTTAATTTTTCTTGGCAACAGGAAGTGCTGGAGGGCTGCGGCCTGGTCCTTCACGGCCGGGTTGGAGAGTGGTGCGGACTGGTTTGATCTGGCCGGGTTGGAAGGCATGGTTACCACCACCTGCATCATACCGGCTCTCTACTCCTCTACCTGCTGGAGCTGCTGTGCCCACATGACACAGCACAGCCGCCGGACCTCTTCTTCCAGCCTCCCAGCAGTCCACCTTTCAGATTGACCTGGTGCAATTCTCTCTCCCGAAGCATTCTCCTGCAGGGCTCCAATTCACTGCACTGGTTTCACTCTCATATAGCCTGGTGACTCCCAGGGGGCGGGGCTTCTTTTTGTGCCTTTTTACCATTGGTGTGGTGCAGTCAGTTTTTCACACAAAAATGGCGGCAGTTTCACAAGTCATAAACACAGTCCATAAGGTGCACGTCACCCGGGGTAAACTGGTCTTGTCCACTCCTGTTCATGATGCCAAAAAGCTGACCCGCCCCAAGGCTATGAGGTACTCGGTCCCGGGCAGTGTTTTTACTGGGACAGTTCACTGGGTAGCCGTTGCCTGGTTCCATGACCCTGGGGGTCGCTTGAAGGGGGTTATTTACAGGGGAATGATGAGAAAGTTACCTGAGTTACTCATCACTGGGCTGGTGTGATGGTCTGGGATGTCGCGATGGACTGCCTGGCTTCGTGCTCCAAGGTGTACACTAATAAGGAGGGAAGATGATGGGGTAGTAGTAGGATAAATGTCGTGATGCTACCTGTGGTATACGGCCAGGGATTTAGCCGCCGCTGCTGTCGCTGTACTCCCAGGCGGATGGTAGTAGCAGCCAGAGATAGTATCGCTCCCCACAGGTGGAGCGGGCCCTGGGGAGGATGATATTCACCTTTGGCGCCGAGGTACGGGGTGGCGGCGTCAGTAATCAGAGTCCGAGTCAGTGACTGCGGTTCCAGGTGTCTTTACTCACTCTTTGTGCCACTCGCCCGGATAGTACGGGTCACCCGCTGTGATGGGCCCCATTGACCACGGATAAGTTAGGAGAAGTCACCGGTGTTTGAAAGAAGAAGAAAGTCCTTTTTCAGAGTTGCCCTTCCTGCCGGGAGGAACCTGGGCTGAGTGCTCCACTCCAAGCCGCAGGACCCGTGAAGAGAAGAAAGTGGAGCTGGTGTCGTGTCCCGGAACTGATGTCCTGGGTAGACTGACTAGTGATTGTTTGAGTTTGCTCCTATTTCTACCCCAAGTGGAACCTGCCCCCCAGGTGGTTGTCCTAGAGACGAGACAATCCCAAGCTTTGTATTGGCCAACCCCCTGCCCACCCTAGTCCAGCTTCCCAGTGAGAAGGCTCCTAAGCTTTATGTAAAGTGTGAATGTGGAACACCAGTGATTAACCCCCTTCTTATCTGAGGTGAATACTGCACCTTAAATGAGGTGCAGTACTCTGTGGCGACTGAAGCCTCAGGGGTGCCACACCTGTAATTGACATCATAGGTAGACCACAACTATGAGAGACAAAATGAGGAAACAAATCCAGAAAATCACCTTGTCTGATTTAGCAAGATTTTGTTTGCAAATTATGGTGGAAAATAAGTATATAGTCATCTAAAAACATGCAATATTTATGGCTCTAACAGACCTGTAACTTCTTCTTTAAGAGGCTCCTCTGTCTCTGGCGGCATAGTGTGTTACTGATGGTAGCCTTTGTTACGGTGGTCCCAGCTCTATGCAGGTCATTCACTAGGTCCCCCCGTGTGGTTCTGGGATTTTTGCTCACTATTCTTGTAATCATTTTGACCCCATGGGGTGATATTTTGTGTGGAGCCCCAGATTGAGGGAGACTATCAGTGGTCTTATATGTCTTCCATTTTCTTATTATTGCTCCCACAGTTGATTTCATCACACCAAGCTGCTTGCCTATTGCAGATTCAGTCTTCCCAGCCCGGTGCATGTCTAAAATTTTGTTTCTGGTGTCTCGACAGCTCTTTAGTCTTCACCATAGTGGGGTTTGGAGTGTGACTGTTTGAGGTTGTGGACAGGTGTCTTTTATACTGATAACAAGTTCAAACAGGTGCCATTACTACAGGTAATGAGTGGAGGACAGAGGAGCCTCTTAAAGAAGAAGTTAAAGGTCTGTGAGAGCCAGAAATCTTGCATGTTTTTAGATGACTAAATACTTATTTTCCACCATAATTTGCAAAAACAAATCTTGCCAAATCAGACAAGGTCATTTTCTGGACTTGTTTTTTCATTTTATCTCTCATAGTTGTGGTCTACCTATGATGTCAATAACAATCTCATCTTTTTAAGTGGGAGAACTTGCACAATTGGTGGGCTGACTAAATACTTTTTTTCCCCACTGTTTGTTTGTGGGAAACCCCCTTTAAGATCAACAGTTTTCTTCTCTGAACCAATTTGGCTGTAGATCAGTGTAATAGACATTTTATATTTAGGATATATAAGGCAGATTTATGATTTCTTTTTTTTTGCCATTACTTTGCACCTTAAAAGGTTTCAGATGCACTTTAGAGTTTGTCTTCAATTCTACTAAATGGCAAAGAAGAAATGACTTTTGGAATGTAGCAAATATTAATATGCATGTAATGATTTTTGCCTGATAAAACTTGTCATTTTAACTTTTAACTAGCATAAAAAGCTATTTGCAAGTACATTTTTTAGAACAGTTAGTTTGCATTTTTAGAGATAATTAGGTCACATACTTTTTATTACATATCAAAAGCATTAGCAAAGAATGAATGCAGTTCAGACCCACAACACACATCCGTGTAATTTGAACGTGTGCGGTACGTATTTGCACGTACCGGAGACACGTACACTTGGAGACCCATGTTAATCAATGGTAGATGGCACACACACGTAAAATCGCACGGAATGTGTGTCCGTGAGGTAAGTACGTGTGTGCGCTTTTCTTCACGGACAACATGTCCGTTTTTGGCCGGCAGCACGCAGGCACGGACCCGCTTTAGTCTATGGGTCTGTGCCTGCACGGACCGCACATGGAGTATGTCCGTGTTCAGCACGTTTCGTGCGTGTGCATTTTTACACTAGCGATCTTATTTTTCTTTTTTTTAAAATTAAATTCAGTATACTTACCTTTTCTTCTGCTGTTCTCAGTCATACTTACATTGGCGCTCGTTTTTTTTCTTCCCCCGGCTCATACCACTCCCCGATCACCAGCGCGGCGAGGAACAGCTGTGCAGAGAATGCGCGGCAACAATTATTTTGAATATGCCGGCCGCTCATTAATCAATCTCGTATTCCCTGCTTTCCCCACCCAACGGCGCCTATGCTTGGTTGCAGTCTGACACGCTCCCCACGCTGAGTGACAGCTGTCTCACTGCACCCAATCACAGCAGCCGGTGGGCGTGTCTATACTGTGCAGTAAAATAAATAAATAAATAATTAAAAAAACCGGCGTGCGGTCCCCCCCCATTTTAATACCAGCCAGATAAAGCCATACGGCTGAAGGCTGGTATTCTCAGGATGGGGAGCCCCACATTATGGGGAGCCCCCCAGCCTAACAATATCAGTCAGCAGCCGCCCAGAATTGCTGCATACATTAGATGCGACAGTTCTGGGACTGTACCCGGCTCTTCCCGATTTGCCCTGGTGCGTTGGCAAATCAGGGTAATAAGGAGTTATTGGCAGCCCATAGCTGCCAATAAGTCCTAGATTAATCATGTCAGGCGTCTCCCCGAGATTCCTTCCATGATTAATCTGTAAATTACAGTAAATAAACACACACACCCGAAAAAATCCTTTATTAGAAATAAAAAACACAAATATATACCCTGGTTCACCACTTTAATAAGCCCGAAAAAGACCTCCATGTCCGGCGTACTCCAGGATGGTCCAGCGTTGCATCCAGCTCTGCTGCATGGAGGTGACCGGAGCTGCAGCAGACACCGCCGCTCCTGTCACCTCCACGCAGCTAATGAAGGCAATAGCGTGATCAGCTGTATTCAGCGTTGGCCGTGAGTATCCTCAGTGACAGCTCAGCTGATCGCGCTATTGCCTTCACTAGCCGATGCTAGTGATGCCGAGCGCGATAGTACCCGCCCCCGTCGCACATGCGATATCTTGTGATAGCTGCCGTAGCGAACATTATCGCTACGGCAGCTTCACACGCACTTACCTGCCCTGCGACGTCGCTCTGGGCGGCGACCCGCCTCCTTCCTAAGGGGGCAGGTCGTGCGGTATCACAGCGATGTCACACGGCAGGCGTCCAATAGAAGCAGAGGGGCGGAGATGAGCGGGACGTAAAAATCCCGACCACCTTCTTCCTTCCGCATAGCCGGTGGAGGCAGGTAAGGAGATGTTCCTCGCTCCTGCGGCTTCACACACAGCAATGTGTGCTGCCGCAGGAACGAGGAACATCGTATCTCCTATTGGTGCGACATTATGAAAATGTCCGACGTTACACAGATCACCGATTTATGACACTTTTGCGATCGTTTATCGGCGCATCTAGGCTTTACACGTTGCGACGTCGTTACCAGCGCCGGATTTGCGTCACTTTCGATTTGACCCCGATGATATCTCAGTAGCGATGTCGCAACGTGCAAAGTACTCCTTAACCCTTTCACGACCGGCCGATTTTTCGCTTTCCGTTTTTTTTTTTCGCCATTCTTTTTCTGAGAGACGTAACTTTTTTATTTTTCAGTCAATATGGTCATGTGAGGGCTCATTTTTTGCGGAACGAGCTGTACTTTTAAATGAAACCATCAGTTTTACCATATTGTGTACTAGAAAATGGCAAAAAAATTCCAAATGCTGAAAAATTGCAAAAAAAGTGCGATAGCACTATGGTTTTTGAGATATTTTATTCACTGTGTTCACTATATGGTAAAACTGATGTGTGGGTGTGATGCCTCAGGTCAGTGCGAGTTCGTAGACACCAAACATGTATAGGTTTACTTTTATATAAGGGGTTAAAAAAAAATCGGAAGTTTGTCCGAAAAAAGTGGCGCACGTTTTACGCCATATTCCGTGACCCGTAGCGTTCTCATTTTTCGGGATCTTAGGCTCAATGACGGCTTATTTTTTGCGTCTCGAGCTGACGTTTTTAACGGTACCATTTTTGCGCAGATGCTACGTTTTGATCGCCTCTTATTGCATTTTGCGCAAAAGTTGTGGCGACAAAAAAACGTCGTTTTGGCGTTTGGAATTTTTTTGCCGCTACGCCGTTTACTGATCAGATTAATTGATTTTATATTTTGATAGATCGGGCGTTTCTGAACGCGGCGATACCAAATGTGTGTATATTTTTTATTTTTTTAACCCTTTAATTTTCAATGGGGCGAATGGGGGGTGATTTGAACTTTTAGGTTTTTTTGTTTTTTTTTAATTTTTTAAAACTTATTTTTTTACTTTTTTTTTTTATTTTACTAGTCCCCCTAGGGGGCTATTGCGATCAGCATTCCGATCGCTCTGCAGTATCTGCTGATCACAGCTGGAAGGCTGTAAACAGCAGATACGCTGTCTTTCTCTTTTGCTGTGCCCCGGGCACAGCGAAAGTGAAACCAAGTCAGGTGTAGTACAGGAGTCATCACATGACCCTGTGCTACCATGACAACTATCGGGAGTCACGTGATCGCGTCACGTGACTTCCGGTTTCGGCGGTAAGTAAAACTTTACCGCGATTGCGCTTATAATGGCGCTGTCATGTATTGACAGCGCCATTATAAGGGGTTAATCGGCACGAGCAGATAACGATTCTGCTCGTGCCTAGCAGGCACACATCTCAGCTGTGAAAATCAGCTGAGATGTGTGCCGATCGCGGCATGCTGCCGCCGGAGGACCGCGGGCAGTAAGATTATGTCATTTAGGACGTAATTTTACGGCCCGCGGTCGTTAAGGAGTTAAGGCCACTTTACACACACAGATAAATCTTTGGCAGATCTGTGGTTGCAGTGAAATCATGGACATATTGTTCCATTTGTACACAGCCACAAACCTGGCACTGATTGTCCACAATGTCACTGCAACCACAGATCTGCCAAAGATTTATCTGTGTGTGTAAAGTGGCCTTTAGTCTCTGCTCACATATTTAGAGCCTCCAACACAAGTTCTGTTACCTGTGACCTGACCAATAGTGCCACAAACAGTGTCATTCTTCCCTCAACAGGCGCCATGATGAAAACCTGAGATGCCTTGTGGCATAATCCTATGCACAATGAGACTAGGATTGCGGCATAATTTCTGTTACAAGCAGAAGCCACATGCAAATAGAACCCGATATGTATGGAAACTTAAAATTATAATTTATCGCAATTTTGGTCCTACATATCCATACTGATTTTTTATAAACTTAATAATTTATAGTAGTAGATTATTCACTTAATTACACAGTACAACTGCTGTAGAACTTCTTTTTGAAGAGAAGATATACCATATTGTTCGGTTTATAAGATGCCCCGGAAGATGCACCACAAATTTAGAGGAGGAAAATAGCAAAAAAATAATTTTTAATGATAAAATGAAGTTCCATCTTATAAACCTACTGTCTCCTAATCCTAATGTTTACCAGGGGGATTGGCGGTGGTGGAGTGGCTCAGGAAGGTTACAGGAAGCAGGGTCAGTAATGCTGCGGGCTCAGAGGAGAGGGTGTATCACGAGGGTGAGAGAATGGAGTTTTGGTGATACTGCGGCCTCGGGGGTTTCACGGCTGCGGGCGCCATTGATCTGCTGGCGTGCTGTGGGGGTGTTACTTCAGTGGAACGACTCAGGAGGGTCACAGGATGTGGTGTCACTCGGCGGCGGGTGCCTGATCTGACTCCGGGCTCCATTGAATAGTCCGCAGTTGACACAATGGTCTTCAAGAAAATTGCCACGGAGGTGGCACATGCGCAGAAAGGTCTCCACGGCCATTTTCTTGAAGTCCATTGCATCAATCTGTGCATGCACCGTCTCCGCAGCCATTTTCTTGAAGTTCATCTCGTCAACCGCAGGCGATTCAATAGAGCCCGCAGTCAGATCAGGTGCCCACCGCCGCCGTAACACTGCAGTGACACCCTCAGTATTGCTGACCCTGCCTCCTATGAACCTGCTCCATGATCGCCACCTTGATAAGCTATATCCACATTGTAAGACACACCCCCATGTTACCCCCAGTTTTGGGGGAAAAAAAGTGTGTCTTGTGTGGGGCCCCGAGGCTCGGTGTCGGTGCAGCGGTGCATTACCTTCAGGGACTCCACTCGGCTGGATCTCGTCACAGGTAGGAAATCCTCTATTTTGATTGTCGTGACGCCACTCTCAGAATTGCGGTCAGTGGGGACCGCCACTGCAGGTTAGGGGTGCCTGGGGCTGATGGTAGGTGCAGTCAGTTGTAATAGCCTCCTGAGAGTGAGGCATGCCCCAGGGTCCCGTGTAGGTGTGTGGAACTACAAGTCGCAGAATGACTCACACGCACAAGCAGGATGTCTTTCTGATGATGGCAGGGTGAGTAACCCGGGCGTAGCTGGGATGAACCAGGCTGGAACCAGGTGTCCTTCAGGCTGACTTATGAGGGTGGCTACCAACTCGCCTTCCTTAGCCCGTTGTGTTTTGGGGTAACCCCTGCTTGAAGCCCTGCTGGGGTCGCCCAGGGAAGTTGCTGGTGCCTCTCTCCCCTTCTTTTTGGCCCGTTTGCTTGTAGCCTGGACCAGGTCACTCCGGCTGCTTGCCTCCTGTGAGCTATGGGCCCTAACTTTGGCTACGTGGCTGCGGACTCTGTGGTGTTGTCTTGGGGGTGTAAAGTGCCCCCTCATGCAGGTTTGGCAAAGGAAAGGTGAATCTATCCCTGCACTGGGACCTGCTACCCGTTTGGGCCTGGTTCTCCCTGACAGTCTCCTTACTTTCCACTCCGTTGCTCTCTCTTTAGCTGTGTGTGGATTTCGGGCAGCACTCCCAGGTGACCGTTCTCCCCCGTCGGTAGTCACTGCGCGGACGCTGTTAGACTGCAACAGCCCCAGGGTCTGCTCCTCACGTCTGCTCTCCCTGAGCTGCACACTAACCCGGCTCACTCGTGGGACCTGCACTGCTGCTCCTGTCTGAGCTCCACTTCCATGCTCCTCACTCCTCCACACTCTGCTTCAGACTGCCCCTCTCCTCCTCCTTCCTCTTTTCCCTTTTGTGCCTGCCTACGCCACCTAGCAACCAGGCACTCTACCACACCCCTTGAGTGGAGATGGAGGCTTCGCTCAGGCTTCGCCCCCTCCTGGGATCCCCAGGGGTCCTCTCAAAGGTACATGTGTGAGACCTGATCACTATGCGCCTGTGTAGTCACACCTCGGTCAGCCTTCTGGATTACCTGTGTTGTACTGTCCCCAGCATGGGTGCAGTACTCAGTGGTGCCTGACCAGGTCAGGGGCGCCACACTTACAATCTGGAAAATAAGGTACTTCAAAGAGGAGTTGAAGTGGTTCTTCTACAAAAGTATTGCGCAATATTTTATAAGCTTGACGCATCACTGGATGTAACACTTGTCCAGATCTGTTTTTACACTTTATGCACCCTCCCTTACTGTAATGAGAGTTGAAACTTCTTTGCTACAATGATACATGAATCTGGTTTACAACTTATTTGCATAGCTAATCATGTCCAGATTGAAAAGTGGTGAGAGCAGAGTGGAATTGCAAAAAGTTTATTTTTTTGCATACAATGAATTAGAGCTAATTAGGGCTTCATACTTTTGTGTGCTATATACTGTATATTAACTTTACACAACACATGTTGTGCCTATGGAAGGCGTTCTGTGCAAAAAATTAGGGTGTCATACACTATTCATTTAATGCATAGTTCTTGCAAAATTGCAATTTGTCCTATCTTTAAATTTAGGCAGAAGCAGATTTTTTACTTAAATAGTTTTTAAAGCGTAAGTTTGGATGCCATACAATGTTCAAAATCATATGACATTTAAAAGTAACATTGGTAAGGGGTGAAATCACACCAAGCAGGCTTTGTCATGCCCTACCGCTATGGTTAATGGCATCTCTGATGATTAACGCTGTTCTTTTATACATAAAGACTTGCACCATTCTATAGCACATTTATACTAACAGCAGTTTATAAATCTTACATAGTATTTCTGGGTCAGTGACTCATCATTGCCAACCCCTAATGTATTCTATTTAATGATCTGAATTGTTGCCCGTTCCAACACAGTATAGTTAAACGTAACGCTGCATGCTGGAGAACTGGAACATATTGCATACACTCTGACAGGCAGAACACAAGTTTACAATTTGCCTGTGGAGATGAGTGAGCTGAAAAGAGGGAAGGTGACAGTGATACCTCGAGTCAGCACGTTAAGGTAGTCACGGATCACTAACTTATAATGGAAAATACTATACCCCAGAGCTAACAATGACCTGGTATTTGCCTCTGTGCTCTGCGTGTTCGGTATCTCTTTACACCTGCTGTGTATGGATAAAATACAGATATTTTTTAGAACATACACCTTATAAATAAAAGCTGACATGTGTTACAGAATAGGATATTTTAAACCAACATAAAATAAATTATACTTTGGACCTTGATCAAGGTCGAGTTCTCTGGCAAGCACCTCCTGTTTGTTTGCCAAGGTGCTGCAACTTCTTCAGCATCTATCCATCTATCTATCTATCTAATTATTTATTTATCATCTATGTATCTCTATCTGTTCTGTTCTATCTATCGCTATATGTCCTATCTATACCTATCTATCTATTATCTATTTAGCTATCTCTTCTATCTATTTATATCTGTTCATTCTACCTATCTATCTCTATCTGTCCAATATCTATATCTGTCCTATCTATATCTATTGATCTATCTATCTCTTCTACCTGTATATCTGTTCTACCTGTGTAACGCCCCTGATTACATCAGGGTGCTACAGAGAACTGCATCCTATCCCCCAGGGTGCAGGGCCTACCCCCCATGGTTCCAGGTTCCCATCAACACCTGCACTACAAATCCCAACCACACCTCACACCAGACCTGTACAGACACACCAGTGGGTTGGTCAGGTTGAAGCAGGGCCGCCCACCTAGGGGTCAGGCAGACTTGTGGGACGGATTGAGTCAGAACAGAATTAACCTTCAAAGAGTGAGGAGCTAGGGAGTTGGAGCTCCCAGGGAGGCGACAGGTTGGGTCGCAGATGGTGGTTCGGGACCACAGGAGTCGGAGACCTGATCACAGGGTATTGGAGAAGGTGTAACAGACTTAGTTTTGGAGAACGGTCCGCACCAGAAGTCCAGTAACTGGACCGGTACCAAGCACAGCGAGGTACTGGATCCTAGATCAGGGAGTAGCTTCAGGCAACCTGATAATTCACCTGTGGAGGATAATCTCTTTATGAACTTTCCCCAAGAGCTCAGAGATTGAAGGCATCAGCACAACGTGGGGTATAGGGTTCTCCAAACTACACAATCCACTAAAATCCCAAGTGCCAGCCATCAAGAGCACAGCTGCCATACACACAGGTAGCGGGGCCCCGAAAGCTTCAAGCCGAGGGGCCAAAATGGTCAATCAATTTGTGCACGGAGGCAGGACTCCAGACTTTACTAAGTGACACTGGTGGAAGTGGGACCTGGACGGGCTCCCCCCATAGAGACTACAGTGCCTAGAGACTTTGGTTTACCATCTGTGTGAGTGTCTGCTTATTCCACCTAATCCAGAACCACGACTACCACAGTGAGTAATCTGACCCCCGCACACTGCTTTTCAAGGCCAAGCCACCCGTTTACCAAATCCCCACTGTCCGGGACCTTCCCTACCTGCGGAGGGACTGACACCTGGCTGCCCCCACACCATCTGCCCCGGTACTCCCTTCGGCAGCGGCGGTACTCCCCTTTACCGCAACCCATAGGTGGCGTCACGAACATTCATCCCCTGTAAATACCCCCTTTACATTTGAGTGGCCACAAGCCCCCGGGTCCGGAGACCCTCGAGCCACAGCAACCCCGAATCCGAGCAGTTCGACTGCTGCAGGGGCGGCACACCCGTATATCTGTTCTATCTCTATCTATGTAGCTAGCTATCTATTATCTATTTATCTAACTATCTCTTCTATCAATCTATCTAGCTATCTATCTATCTATACCTAGCTATCTATATCTATCTGTTTATCTGTCTGTCTGTGTGTCTATATCTGTGTCTATATCTTGCTGTCTGTCTATCCATCTAAAAACAAAATGAGCTGGAGCATAAGTTCATATACATACATCATGTAGGAGTATGTTCACACAATGGCCATTTAAGAGACAAAACCTAAGATAAATACAAAATGAGCATATAACTTGCAGTAAGTAAATAATAATAATACCTATAAATAACATAGGATACTTAGTAAACACTGTTTTTGATCAAAGGTGTAGCCCCAACTGGAACTGTCTTATCCTCTATTATTAAAATCTCACCTTGTGTCAGACGACCTCCTTATAGATGGGGCAGAGCAGAACCGAGGCCTGGCTAATTCAGACACCTGTCTATGGGAAGCTACATTTATGAAATAAAGTTCAAAAGGAAAACCAGCGTTACCTGTTTTTCTCTCCATTCCATACATTTTTATTATGCGCTTACCGACCTTGGTATTTAAAATGGATGAAATACATTTTTTTATAATATTCACACATCAAGTACTGGCCATATGACCCCACGTTGTGGCGCCCTGGACTAGCCAGGTCGTCACAGGTACTGCAACACACACCCCCACCCTGAGACAGGCACATCAGCCAGACACAAAATCCTTGTTGCTTCCCTCCAGGGGCTGATGTCCACACCAGGTGGGGTGGAGCCAGGTGGTTGGCCCCACCCACTGAGGAGTTCACAGTCCTGGAGGCGGAAGAAGGAAGAGGGAGTTGAGTTAGGGAAGTGCAAGGGAGAGGAGTGAAGGAGTGAAAAGGAGTAAACTGACCGTGTCCGGGTGTGTGGCCCGGGCACTAAGAGCAAGGTTGGCAGACGGTGGTGGCCGTCTGCAGGAGAGGCAAATCAACGCGGAACTGTAGGACCGGGGTCGGGCGGTGGCCCGCCGGTACCGAACCGGGGAGCGAAGTGAAGCCAGCACACAGCGGCAGGGCCTGCGGACCCCGACCAGGCTTGGAGTCGCCGTTAAGAGGTCAAATCCGTCAGTGACCAGAACCCCAGGGGTTTCCTAACAGCCAAGACCCGATAGAAGGCAACCGTCCGACCAGTAGAAGGAAATACAGCTACCGCCACAGCTAGAATGTTCCAAGGCCCAGAGCCTGCGGGCAAAAGGGCTCCTCTGGCACATATACACGCTGGGGAGCGGGTTACCGCTGGGAAGCCATCGGGACCGAACATACACAAAGGTGCAGGGAAAGGCAGCCACCACCAACCGTCCGGAAGAAACCACAGCAGCCGGCTGCAGGACCCGTCCGTCCAGCCATTTGGTTTACCAGAGACTTTGCGTACATTTGTGGCTGAGTGAGTACAACCGTGCCATCCAGCACTGCGCTGCGCAGTCCAAGCGACCCTGCACCTTGCCAACCCTGCCTCCCCGTCACCTCACCGGGCCCCGGGACCACCAACCCCTACCCACGGAGGGGGAAAACAACATCCCAGCTGCTCCCTACCATCGCTCCCGGGATCCCCGTCACCAGCAGCAGTGGTGCCCAACCTCACCACAACCCGTGGGTGGCATCACGGACTAAATCCCCCAAACCAACCACCCCTTTCACTCAAGGGCGAGGAGCATCGCTCGAGTCCCCGGATCCGGCCGATGGTAGTTCAACAGGAAGGCCCCAAGTAGCTTACAGCTCAAAGGTAACAGGCCACAATGATCTACTTCGTGAGATCAGCTGACAATGCCGGGCAGGATTCCCTTTAGACATCTGAGAGCCTGAAGCTCAATTCTGCCCATAGCAGCAAAAAAAACCTTACAAGGAAAATTCAGGAGTGGACATATCACTGGTGCAGTCCGTGCAACTGCAGAGTGGCCCAAGAGGTATAGAACAACAATGTAGCAGAGTTGGTGGATGATTTGTGGCAACCCCAAAGTAGAACATTGACTGTGAGATAACGTGAACCCGTTTAGAGACTATAGGTTTAAACAATGCTGGACAGGCCTCTTAGCTTCACAGGTATGGGGTTACCCTCACTAGCGATGGACAGAGAACAGCCTCCTTGCATGGAACCTTCATTAGTAACTGTAAGAGCTCTTCACTGGAGCTATGGCGTGCCCTCTACCCCTATCTCCTAAAAAGTATGATCTGCACCACACAAGTCCATGCACCCAACCAGGTCCACAACAACAATTTCTCTCTTTTGGGGGGTGCCAGGGTGCTGTCACACACATTTCTTCCGAATTACTGTTTGGCTGCAATTGAGCTTTTGAAGAATCCTTGACATTTTTTTTCGCTCACTATATACATTATTGTTCTCCAATTTACTACAGATACCATCCTAATAAATTGCCTCATATTGTCAACATGCATTTCTGTATTTGCTATTTTACTCGACTAGGAAGAATCAAGCTCTTATTATTTCTAAAGTCTTTGTGGTGAAGATACAAAATCATTCAATGTGTATTGGTAACAGCATCTCTCAAGAACATGAAGTAGCAGAATATAAGTCAATGTAAAATTCAACTTTCATTTAAAGAGATGAAAGAGAAAAATTAATTCTGTCCTCTGGCTTTATAGTCTATGACGAAATCATGATGCAAATTCTTATTCTAAATCTTTACAATTAACATGTAATTCTGTACAAAATTTAGTTCCTCTAGTTATGTAGAGCTAGCATATTCAAGATGTCTTATACCCAGCAGGGCCAGAAATCTTATTTTAACAGTGCCTAATTGAATTTTGTCACATCAGATATTTCTCCCATTTAAGTTCATATATTTCTTACCCTTTAGGCTGCAAATTGTCCCCCTCTACCGGAATAGATGCTCCTTTCAATCATATTTTTTCCCTCCACTTTTGCCAATTGCATTATTTCTTTCCAGACACTGAAAAAATGCATGTTTCTGTCAGAAATAAGAAGAATTCTGATGGTAAGAAATGGAGAATTGGTTGTAGTCAGTGTTGGACTTGAGTGCCACAGAGCTTCCAGTAGCATCAACTTTGTGAGCCCAACATTCAGCTACATGCAATTACTACATTACCCTCATTCAAAAATGTATATAATAATAAACTGATAGTTTGCTCAATGAATGAGGAAATGCTGCCATTGATTGTTCATAATGAATAAAGGTTATTGTATCATGTACTACTCATAGAGAAGGTGTGAGGTGAGGATGGTGCCACTCCTCTACAGTAGCCCACTGGGGATTCATCTATGCATGCTCTGGAAGGATTCACAAGTAGTGGTGAGCTTTCACTAAAGTGCTCAAATGTTCAAGACTGCTCGATTCAAGTAACGATTATAAAGAAAGTCTATGGGGAACTCAAGCATTTTTTTCAGCAGACCCCCTCTAGGGGGCTGGGGAGGCTGTCACGCTTCCCGGTCCCATGGTCCCGTTCTCCGGTCCCCGTGGCCCGCTCCCCGCTCCCTGGCGGCGTTCCCTGCTCACCACTCCGGTCCCGGCCTCCTCTTCCCCGCCTGCGGCCTCCAGGCGTCCAGCTCCTCGCTCCCGGCGCTCCTCTGCGACGTGGGACTCCCAGCCGGGCGCTCCTGCTTCCTCCTCACCGCTTCCTGGACTGGCTTCTGGCACACGGGCCTCGCGCATGCGCATTAGGGCGCGCGCGCGGTCATTGACCCTTTCTTAAAGGGCCAGCACCCAGAAACAGGATATTGCATAGACAGGTACAGGGTATATTAGGTTTCTCTTTCCTGGTGGGCGGGGCCTGTTCTACGTGTTTAGCAAGCTAGTGTTCAGGTCCCCATATTGCTTTGCCCTGTGCTTTGCCTTGTATTAACCCTGTCCTGTCTCGTAGAGCCTGTCCTGCCACGCCAGTCGCTCCGAACCAAGTCCATCCCTGGACCCTGACGGTGACTTCGGCGGATGTCCCACCACCTCTGCAGCTCCGCCAGTCTCCAGTCCCTGGCTCTGTTCGGTGACCCGTTCCATCGCTCAGCAGGTTCCGGATCCCGCCTGACCCTACAACCCGGCCTCGGACCCTGAGCCTCGTCACCCGGACTACCGTCCAGAACTCCGTGGGTACAGCATCATCCACCTTTCCTGCTCCTCTACGGACTGTCCAGCTGCCTATAGTGCTTCGGCTGCCGTGCATCAGGACCCTCTGGCGGGGTGACCGGCCTGGCTGCCTCCTCAGGGGAAATCGGTGTACGGTCCAGTGCTTCCACCACCCGGACGTAACAAAGGCCCAAAACATGTATAAAGAAGATGCCTGGATGCATTACTTCCAGATCATTACTAGGAAGTAAAAATGTAAATAATTAAAGAAAAAAGCATGGGGTTCACCCCATTATTGATAGCCAGCCAAGATAAAGGAGATAGCTGCAGGCTGGCATTATCAGGCTGGAAAGCCAAACAAAAAACAAACACACAGAAAAAAAAATAGTTTGAATAAAGTCTCCCACCACACTCCCTTATTTGCCAATTTTTTTTTTTTAAACTGTTGTGATGAAGCTCCAATGTAATCCATGATCCATGTCTGCAAATGTGAATAACATTAAAGTGCAGCTATTCACAGACGCCTGGTGACGAAAATGCTCATCTGAGCTGCTGGGTCTTGATGAGCACAACATTGAGCCAGCAGCTCTTATGAGAGCTGTTGTTGCCCTGACATCAACCCCCAAACATATTTCCCTGATTGCCAATGCATCAGGGCAGCAGGAAGAGCTGGGTCAAACAGCTGGAATTGTTTCAACTAATGGCTGTGCCATTTCTGTGGTGGCTGCGGGCTGCAATGTTTAGGCTGGGAGTGGCGAATTAACCATAGACGTTCCCAGCCTGATAATACCAGCCCGCATCTGGCTGCTTTACCTTGGTTGGTTATCAAAAATATGGGGAATCCCACACCATTTTTTAAAATGATTTATTTATTAAATTAAACCAGGCTAAAAACACCCTTTATTGTCACATGAAAGTCACTAAAGGGTGCAAATGTAAAACCCTGCCTATTTGCTTGCTCTAATCTAAGCTGTTCCTTCTACATTAGCTTTCCTTGAACTGCAATGTGCCGAGCATTGGATCCCCGGGTCTAATATAAGACCCGATAATTCGATGTGGTCAGCCTATGACAGTAATGCCAATATGCAACACGGCTATGGCATTACTGTGATTGGCAGGCAATCCCCGCATGTTTAGTGGCTGAAAAAAAGAAGTGAAACATGCTGGGCGGGGTCTCAAGCATAGCACTCTAGCATCTGCGATACTCGATCGAGTAACAAGCAGTGGCAAGCACACTCACTCATCACTATTCTCAAGTCTGTTCTAGACTAAACAACTCCTTTAGTTGTCAGGTCAGTTTGATTATCAGCCAAGTTAAGTTAGTTGTGCACTACCCGGACAACCCCTTTTCAATCACCATGTTTCCTTCTGTTTAAATAACAATGCTTATACTTGTGTCGCCCTGGGCAAGCCAGGGGACACAGGTCACACACCACCACACCCCACATCCCAGGTAGGAACATCTAAGCTAACCAAAAATCCTTGTTGCCTTCCTCCAGAGGCTGATGATTCACACCAGGGGTGGGCCAGGCGGTTGTCTCCGCCCACCGAGGAGGACACAGCTCTGGAGGCGGGAGAAACCAGGCAGTTGAGCCCAGGCAGGGCAAGAGTGAGGAGTTAAGTGGAAGGAGTGGAGGAGTAGCCCAGACAGGGCTAAAGTAAACAGCTAAGTGAAAGTGAAGGAAAGAAAAGTAGAAAAGGAGGAAAGCAAGTGAGGTGACAGGAAAGAAAGAAAGCCTGAAGGGTCCAGCTGTGTGTAGGACCAGGTCAGCAAGGTCAGCAACGGCGGTGACTGTCTGGAGGGGGACTGTTTGGAAGTTCCTGGAAGGACCCCGTTGGCTGTGTGCCCGGCGGTCTGGAGCAGTGTTCCGAAGGACAGTCAGCACCAGGGCAGGGGCCTCTCGGACCCCGGAAAGGCTTGGAGTCGCCATAATTTGCCAAATCCGTCAGTGAAGGGGACGTAGATCCCCCAACAACCAAGTCCCGATTGAAGGCAACAGCTCAGCCAGGATAGAAGAGACACCGCCACTGCCAAGGCACCAGTTTCTTAGGGCCAGCGCCTGCGGGCAAAGAGTAGAGCTCCCCCGGTACAGCTTGAAGCCGGGGAGCGGGTTACCGGTGGGGACCCATCGCAACCAACAAGTACACCAAGGTGCAAGGAAAAGGGACATCACCGTCACCTACTGGGAGAGCAAGTGCAGCCGTCCATGGGACCGTCTATCCAGCCGTTTGGTTTACCATAAAAACTGTGTCCCTGCGCCCACCAGGCCCTGCACCTCCATCACCATCACCGGGCCCCGGGATCACCAACCCCTACCCACGGAGGGGCAACACAACACCTGGCTGCTCCGCATCACCATCCCCGGGATCCCCGTATAGAGCAGCGGTGGTGAAATCACCACAACCGTGGGTGGCGTCACGGACAATAATCATCCCCACACCCAACCAATCCCCTTTCACTCACGAGCGAGGAGTGCCGCTCGAGAAACCCCCGGGATCCGGCCCACCGCTCGAGCCACCACTGAGCAGCAGCCGCCGGACCCGAGCAGAAGGGGTGAGCGTAGTGAGCTGACACCCTCCTCCCCGCCCGCGACAACTTGGCGTCACGAACAGGATCTTACCGCTCTGCCGTCTGGTAGAGGTGCGCCTTGTTACCGCCGGATGTATCCGGCAGAAAAATTTCAGAAGCCGCCATCTTTGGCGCGAAAAGTTCCCGCTCGAGCGTCTTCTCGAGCAGTGGAGGCGCGAAGGCCAAAACCCCGCCCCGAGAGAGGAGGGGCCGGAAAGAGCTAAGGGGGACGGAAACAAGATGTCTGCGCCCGACGGAGCCGCTGGAGGAGCGGTGGTCGCAGCCGCAGCGGCACCCGTGGATGGGAATGGGCCTGCCCAGGTCCCGGCCGCACCGGCGGGAGGTGCCGCGACCCCCGCGCTCGCTCAGGTCATGCCGTTCTCCTTGCCCTATGCGCCCGGAGCTGCCTGGCTACCGCAGTATGACGGAAAACCGGATGCCCTACAGGCCTTCCGGAAAAAGCTTAACCCGTTGCTAGAGCTGTACCCCCTGACTGATAAGCAACGTGCAGCGATAGTGCTAGGCCAGTTAACCGGTGCGGCGGAGCAGGAAGCGGAGACCTGGGCCGAGGGGGACCGGCTCTCTGTAGCCACCATCTTTGAGAAGCTACAGACTGCCTTCGAGACCCGGACTGAAGCGGAGCTGAGGATGCAGTTTTACCAGTGCCGGCAACGAGCTGGGGATAGCATTCGGGACTATGCTCTACGTCTGCAGACCGCCCTCCGCACGCTGAAGCGGGTGAACCCTATTAATGAGGCGGATAGCAACAAGATGTTAGTGGAGCAATTTGCGCAGGGGATGAGGTCCCCCGAGGATCGTAAACAACTCCGGCTGTGGGCCCTGGAACACCCTGATGTGGACTTTGCTGTGTTAAAGGAGCGGGCCATTAAAGCACTACAGCCCCCAGCTGCCGAAGTTCTGGAACCCGCCCCGTGGCCCGTCGAGACGGCTCCCGTTGTGGTGGCCTCAGCCAAACCAACCTCTCCAATACCTGCAGCCCCGAGCAGCCCAGTGGAACACCTGGCAGCCCAGGTCCGTCGCATGGACGGAGACCTTGCCAAGATCCTTGCTGCACTCCAACCTCTGACCAGACCTCAGCCTCCAGTACAGATACAACTTGCTGACAGTCCCGAGGATGTGCCCTGGATGCAGCGGAGAAGTGCTAACAATCCGCGGAGCAGACCCCCAATCTGCTACAAGTGCCGTAAGCTGGGTCATTACTTCCGACAGTGCCCGTTAAACGAGCAACCCCTGGGGCCCCGGGCCAATCCTCAGGAGTAGAACATCGTGGCCCCCCGGACTGGCGGGACCGATACATCGGGGCCCGCCCCATCATCCCCGTGGCTGTGGATGGCATACCCGTGATGACCCTCTTGGACACTGGATCACAGGTAACTACCATACCGTACACGTTGTACCAGCGGTATTGGGCCATAGACGAGCTGGCACCCCCAGACAATAGTATAACGTTGATTGCCGCTAATGGACTTCCATTGACCCAGGTGGGGTATAAACAAGTGGCTATGACAGTGGGGCAAGCTGAACTGCAACACCAGGGTATGATTGTGATCATGAATGAGCCCAGTGATCATAACCCGAAAATAGTGCTGGGAACCAATGTGATGGAACACTGCATGGCTGATGTGTTAACCCTATTACAGCAGCTGGCCGCCACAGCGGCAGGGAGCCGGCAGAGGGCTGTGCAGCGTGAGATCCGAGCCCTGATGTACCGCCAGCATGTAAGCTCAACAGGAGGGGAGATTGGTGGAGTGAGAGTGATGGATGTTGCTCCATTGACTGTGCCCCCTAGGAGTGAGATGATGATCTGGTGTAGGGCAGCAGTAGGGCCTCAGGGGCGTGACTACCCTGCGATGATGGAGCCCATGTCTTCCGAGCACTGGCCCACTGTAATGGCCGCCCGAGGGGTGGTGGATGTGAAGAAAGGGAGAGTGCCTGTGAGAGTGCTAAACTGTGGAGAGGAAGAGGTCAGGCTTCCCCGGTATGCCACCATTGCCAAGCTGCTCACCCTGGACCCTCACACCATCCATGAAGCCAGTCCATCCACACTCCCACCTACCACCCGCACTTCCCCACCCCAGGGGGAAACAAAGGAGTGGCATCAACAGCTACATGTAGGCACTGATGATACCCCTACACATCACAGGGCAGGGGTATACAGGGTGGTGCAGGAGTACGAACAGGTTTTCAGTAAGCACCCCCTAGACTTCGGGCAGATCAAGGGGGTCCAACACCACATTCCCACCGGTGAACATCCCCCTATCAAAGAAAGGTATAGACCTATTCCCCCTGCACATTACCAGTGTGCCAAAGATATGTTGAGGAATATGAAGGAGGCAGGGGTTATTCGGGACAGCTGTAGTCCCTGGGCCGCTCCATTGGTACTGGTCAAGAAGAAGGATGGTACCATGCGGATGTGTGTGGACTACCGGAAGATCAACCAGATAACCCATAAAGATGCCTATCCATTACCTCGTATTGAAGAGTCTTTGGCTGCACTGAGAACTGCAAACTACTTCTTGACCCTTGACCTCACCAGCGGATACTGGCAAGTGGCCGTGGCCCCAGAGGACCGGGAGAAGACCGCCTTCACCACCCCGATGGGGCTCTGCGAATTCAATAGCATGCCGTTTGGGCTGTGCAATGCCCCCGGAACCTTCCAACGGCTGATGGAGTGCTGTCTGGGACATTTAAACTTCGAGACCGTCCTGTTGTACTTGGATGATGTGATTGTTTATTCCCAGACGTATGAGGCCCATCTGGAGCACCTAGCCGAGGTGTTCGTGTCCCTTGCCAAGTACGGGATGAAATTGAAGCCCTCTAAATGCCACCTGCTGAAACCCCGGGTGCAGTATCTAGGGCATGTGGTGAGTGCGGACGGTGTCGCCCCCGACCCTGAGAAGATCACTGCCATCCAGAGCTGGCCGCGGCCAACTACAGTGAGGGAAGTAAGGCAGTTTCTGGGTCTGGTGGGGTACTACCGGCGCTTCATAAAGGGGTACACGAAGATGGCTGCCCCCATGCAGGACCTCCTCGTGGGACAGACCAAAGGTGGTAGACCCATTGGAGCCCCACTGTCGTGGGAAGACAAGCATGAGGAGTCCTTTTGCCAGTTGAAGGCGGCCTTGACCGGGGAAGAGGTCCTGGCGTACCCTGATTATGGGCGCCCGTTCATCCTCCACACGGACGCCAGTAACGTGGGGCTAGGAGCGGTCCTATCCCAGGTCCAGGATGGAAAGGAGAAGGTGATTGCCTATGCTTGCCGAAAACTCCGGACGACCGAAAGGAACCCTGAGAACTACAGCTCCTTCAAGCTCGAGCTATTGGCGTTGGTATGGGCTATCACGGAGCGGTTCCGCCACTACTTGGCGGCAGCAACATTCACCACGTTTACGGACAACAATCCGCTGACTCACCTAAACACGGCCAAGTTGGGCGCGCTGGAGCAGCGGTGGGTAGCCCGGCTAGCCAACTATGATTTCACCATAAAGTACCGAGCCGGTCGTGTCAACATAAATGCCGATGCACTCTCCCGGATGCCCCATTTGTCAGAAGAGGGGTGCGAGGATGACGACCTCGAGGAGATCGAGTTGCCTGCGTTTCACCAGCCGCCTACTGAAAGGGTACAAGTATGTCAGCAGAGGGTGGATCTGGACCCGCGGCCCAGTCAAGAGTGGCAGGACGCCCAGGACCAAGCACCAGCTGTCCGCCTTGTCAAGACTCTGGTGGAACAAGGTGCTATGGGAATAGACCCTGCCGCTCCAGCCGAAGCCTAACGCTTGTGGAAAGAACGGAAACGGCTTTACCTACACCAAGGGAGGCTGTACCGTGAGCTGATCAACCCGAAGACCCATGAGAAAATATGCCAGTTGGTCGTTCCTCAAGCTGACGTCGCTACTGTCCTGCGGGCATACCATGATGGTGCTGGTCACTTCGGGTGGAAGAAGCTGGAGATGCTGTTGAGGGAGCGGTTCTATTGGAGTGGGATGCGTGAATCGGTGGAAGCCTGGTGCCGAGAGTGCGGTCCTTGTACGCTGAGGAGAAAGGACGAGACTAGCCAGAGGGCACCGTTACATCCCATAGTCACCCATCAGCCGCTGGAGCTGGTCGCCCTAGACCATGTCAAGCTCACCCCTAGCCGAAGTGGGTACACCTACGCATTGACCATGGTAGACCACTACTCAAGATTTATGGTGGTAGTCCCCGTTAAGGACCTGACTGGTCGAACTGCTGCTCGAGCGTTCCAGGCTTATTTTTGCCGACCCCATGGGTACCCCGAAAAGGTGCTGACTGACCAAGGCCCGGCTTTTGAAGCAGAGGTGTTCCACGAATTCTGCCAGTTGTACGGCTGCAAGAAGATCCGAACCACTCCGTACCACGCCCAAACCAACGGCATGTGCGAGAAAATGAACCACTTGGTCCTGGGGCTCCTCAAGACGCTACCGCTGGAAGAACGGAACATGTGGCCGGAAAAGTTACCCGACTTGGTCGACATGTACAATAATATCCCGTCTAGCTCGACGAAGTGCACCCCAGCGTATCTGATGAGGGCTCGGCCTGGCCGCCTGCCAGTGGATCTGGAGATGGGGTTGGAGGCCCCGGAAGCACTCCCTTCAACGGCGGAGTGGGAAAGTCGGAGGAGAGCACAATACCGGCAAATCCAAGAGTATGTGGAGAAAAACCTCAGTCGAAGTCGAGAACAGCAAGAGCACCGGTTCAATCAGAAGGCGTCTGCAGGTCCTTTCCAGCCAGGAGATGTAGTGCTGAAACGGAAGAGAAAAGCCCACAAGCTGGATGATCAGTGGGAGCAAGTCCCTTACGTCATACAACCCACAGAATGGGGAGATGGGAAGGCCTACCAGATCAGTCGTGACCAAGGGGGCACCCTGGCCACAGTTTCCCGGGACCATCTCAAAAGGTGCCCCCCAGCGTTGAAGGCAGAGGCTGAAGTACCGGTTCCTCCACCAGCGGAGAAGGCAGCAGAGGTAATCCACACTGTAATGGGTGACTTCCCAGCAAACTGGCCCACACAGAACGGCGCGGTGATTCTTCCAGTAATACTGTTCCCACAACCCGTGGATGAAGAAGTAGTGGAAGCGGTTAACCGTGAGCCAGAACCAGTGCCAGTGCCCAGGGATGAACCTGTACCCAGCTCCCCTACACCTCCGCCTGCTCCACACTATAGCAGGGAGGAGGAACCGACTGTTCCCTCTACCCCACTGTCTAGCAACACTGACACCGGGCCCCGAAGGTCCACCCGTCCCAACCTAGGTAGACCCCCACTTAGGTACAGGGAGACCGTTCTGTGAGTAAAAGGGGTCAGGGAATGTAAAGAGTGTTTGTTGTGTTTGTTTAACAGTTGAAAATGATGAAAAATGATGATTACCGAAGATTCACCTGATTTACCGTGATTTGCAACCGGCTGGAGCCGGCACCGTTGTCCCCGTGAGGACCGTTTAAAAAGTTTGCATGGAGGACTATCCATGGACAAGCCCGTGAACTTGCAGGGCAACCACAAATGTTAAGTGGCTTGTAAATATGTTGTTTGCCGTTACCGTTTTCCGCAATGCCGCCTCCGGAGAGGCAGGTTGGAGGGAGGGCCCTGAGCAGAGCAGGCTGGGGCCCAGCCACCAAAGTTACCGGTGGCTACCCTCTGGAGGGAAGGACAGATCCCGCTCGGGTACCGTGTGCTGGACTGTGGGTCAAGGGGTGCTGCCTGGGCTTTAGGGGCAGCATCAGGGCCAGGTTGCTTGGGTGGGAGAGAGCGGAAACCGTAACCGTAAACCGTTATGCAACGTTAAAAGAAATGTGCCTCCCGTCTTGGGAAGAGTTATTATTAAAAATGTATATATGTTATATTACCCTGTTATCTTTTTCAGAAAAATAAAACCGGTGTTGGACGGCAGCCCGCGGACGGTCTGCATTTTGCTAAGGGGGAATGTGTCGCCCTGGGCAAGCCAGGGGACACAGGTCACACACCACCACACCCCACATCCCAGGTAGGAACATCTAAGCTAACCAAAAATCCTTGTTCCCTTCCTCCAGAGGCTGATGATTCACACCAGGGGGTGGGCCAGGCGGTTGGCTCCGCCCACCGAGGAGGACACAGCTCTGGAGGCGGGAGAAACCAGGCAGTTGAGCCCAGGCAGGGCAAGAGTGAGGAGTTAAGTGGAAGGAGTGGAGGAGTAGCCCAGACAGGGCTAAAGTAAACAGCTAAGTGAAAGTGAAGGAAAGAAAAGTAGAAAAGGAGGAAAGCAAGTGAGGTGACAGGAAAGAAAGAAAGCCTGAAGGGTCCAGCTGTGTGTAGGACCAGGTCAGCAAGGTCAGCAACGGCGGTGACTGTCTGGAGGAGACCGTTTGGAAGTTCCTGGAAGGACCCCGTTGGCTGTGTGCCCGGCGGTCCGGAGCAGTGTTCCGAAGGACAGTCAGCACCAGGGCAGGGGCCTCTCGGACCCCGGCAAGGCTTGGAGTCACCATAATTTGCCGAATCCGTCAGTGAAGGGGACGTAGATCCCCCAACAACCAAGTCCCGATTGAAGGCAACAGCTCAGCCAGGATAGAAGAGACACCGCCACCGCCAAGGCACCAGTTTCTTAGGGCCAGCGCCTGCGGGCAAAGAGTAGAGCTCCCCCGGTCCAGCTTGAAGCCGGGGAGCGGGTTACCGGTGGGGACCCATCGCAACCAACAAGTACACCAAGGTGCAAGGAAAAGGGACATCACCGTCACCTACTGGGAGAGCAAGTGCAGCCGTCCGTGGGACCGTCTATCCAGCCGTTTGGTTTACCGTAAAACTGTGTCCACGTCTCAGGCTGAGTGAGTACCACAGTGCCGCAAGGCACAGCGCTGCCCCCGCGTCCCTGCGCCCACCAGGCCCTGCACCTCCATCACCATCACCGGGCCCCGGGATCACCAACCCCTACCCACGGAGGGGCAACACAACACCTGGCTGCTCCGAATCACCATCCCTGGGATCCCCAAATAGAGCAGCGGTGGTGAAATCACCACAACCGTGGGTGGCGTCACGGACAATAATCATCCCCACACCCAACCAATCCCCTTTCACTCACGGGCGAGGAGTGCCGCTCGAGAAACCCCCGGGATCCGGCCCACTGCTCGAGCCACCACTGAGCAGCAGCCGCCGGACCCGAGCAGAAGGGGTGAGCGTAGTGTGCTGACACCCTCCTCCCCGCCCGCGACATACTCACCTCCAGTCTTGGTGCAGATCCGGCAGTGTTGGCAACATACTCTCCAGGGACTCACATGACATTGTTACATCACGATTAGGGATGAGCGACTGTATTCGCCAATATTTGGTATCCGACGGATAACAGGCTATTTGCACCATTCACTAGCCGACGAATAAAACAGTATCCACTCCGATACTTTCAGTTTCATTTCTGACTTCCTGGTGCCTGTTTTCCAGCCAATGAACACATCTGCTTTTGCTTACCCTCACAGTAACGCCCCAGCCATCGTTGTTGTGGTGTTACTGTGATTGGCTTGGCTGCATCATAGGGGCTATATAAGCCAGCGGACATTTTGTGAACACCCAGTCATTGTTGAGCTGGCAGTGTAGATGGACTATTGTGTGCGGGAGAGCGTTCATAGATCCAGCTAATAAATAGTCCTTCTAAAAGCTGGAGAAAGTGTCCAGTAGCTGGTAGCAGCTCCATAAATCACCAGACTGCAAATCTGTGAATGCGGACCCAGCTATAGGGCCAGTGACAGTGCAGTGCCTTGTAAGTGATAGCGTTTGTGCTGCAAACTCCGAAATAGTCCTTCTAAGGGCTGAAGCCAGTAGTTAGTAGCTGCTAGCAGCTCCATAAATGGCCAGGCTGCAAAACAGTGAATGCGGACCTAGCTATAGGACCAGTGTTAGTGCAGTGCTTTATTAGGTGAGAGCAATCCATCTTTAAAAAAAAACCCAAAAACAATATCCTCTTATTAGTGCTGCATACAATATGTTAGTGCAGTGTTTGATATAAAGAGAGCTTTTTCAAAGGCAGGGAGAGATTTAACACTAGAACTACTGGACTCGTAGTCAAAATTACTACCTCAGTAGTTCTAGTGTTAAAGCTGTCCTGACATCTGCTACTAATTATTCAACAATCCCGACACTGCTAAATCCCTTGTGTCTCTTCTACTAGGGATAGGTGTTGCAAATTCCTAAAAAGGTCCCAAAATTTCCAAAACAACGAGTTCAGGTGTAGTGTAGTGCCTGTCAGACACCATCTCAATTCATACCAGCACAGTTGCGTCCTTGTGTTGGTACCATACTGCTAAAAAAAACCTAGTGTAAGTGTAAAAAAAGAAATTGCTGTCACGACCTGTAGTTCTGCCTGAAGCCAAATACCGTTATAGCACCAACCTAGCATCCTGGTGTTTTATTCATATCGTACAGAACCTAAATAGTGGCCTGCTGCTACTAAAACAAAGTGTCAGTGTTACAAAATTAAAATTTATAGTCGCTGTCAGTGGCTGTACTTCTGCCTGAAGCCAAATACCATCATAGCACCAACCTAGCATCCTGGTGTTTGCTTCATATCGTACAGAACCTACAGTTAGGTCCAGAAATATTTGGACAGTGACACAATTTTCGCGAGTTGGGCTCTGCATGCCACCACATTGGATTTGAAATGAAACCTCTACAACAGAATTCAAGTGCAGATTGTAACGTTTAATTTGAAGGTTTGAACAAAAATATCTGATAGAAATTGTAGAAATTGTCACATTTCTTTACAAACACTCCACATTTTAGGAGGTCAAAAGTAATTGGACAAATAAACCAAACCCAAACAAAATATTTTTAATTTCAATATTTTGTTGCGAATCCTTTGGAGGCAATCACTGCCTTAAGTCTGGAACCCATGGACATCACCAAACGCTGGGTTTCCTCCTTCTTAATGCTTTGCCAGGCCTTTACAGCCGCAGCCTTCAGGTCTTGCTTGTTTGTGGGTCTTTCCGTCTTAAGTCGGGATTTGAGCAAGTGAAATGCATGCTCAATTGGGTTAAGATCTGGTGATTGACTTGGCCATTGCAGAATGTTCCACTTTTTTGCACTCATGAACTCCTGGGTAGCTTTGGCTGTATGTTTGGGGTCATTGTCTATCTGTAATATGAAGCGCCGTCCGATTAACTTTGCTGCATTTGGCTGAATCTGGGCTGAAAGTATATCCCGGTACACTTCAGAATTCATCCGGCTACTCTTGTCTGCTGTTATGTCATCAATAAACACAAGTGACCCAGTGCCATTGAAAGCCATGCATGCCCATGCCATCACGTTGCCTCCACCATGTTTTACAGAGGATGTGGTGTGCCTTGGATCATGTGCCGTTCCCTTTCTTCTCCAAACTCTTTTCTTCCCATCATTCTGGTACAGGTTGATCTTTGTCTCATCTGTCCATAGAATACTTTTCCAGAACTGAGCTGGCTTCATGAGGTGTTTTTCAGCAAATTTAACTCTGGCCTGTCTATTTTTGGAATTGATGAATGGTTTGCATCTAGATGTGAACCCTTTGTATTTACTTTCATGGAGTCTTCTCTTTACTGTTGACTTAGAGACAGATACACCAACTTCACTGAGAGTGTTCTGGACTTCAGTTGATGTTTTGAACGGGTTCTTCTTCACCAAAGAAAGTATGCGGCGATCATCCACCACTGTTGTCATCCGTGGAACCCCAGGCCTTTTTGAGTTCCCAAGCTCACCAGTCAATTCCTTTTTTCTCAGAATGTACCCGACTGTTGATTTTGCTACTCCAAGCATGTCTGCTATCTCTCTGATGGATTTTTTCTTTTTTTTTCAGCCTCAGGATGTTCTGCTTCACCTCAATTGAGAGTTCCTTAGACCGCATGTTGTCTGGTCACAGCAACAGCTTCCAAATGCAAAACCACACATCTGTAATCAACCCCAGACCTTTTAACTACTTCATTGATTACAGGTTAACGAGGGAGACGCCTTCAGAGTTAATTGCAGCCCTTAGAGTCCCTTGTCCAATTACTTTTGGTCCCTTGAAAAAGAGTAGGCTATGCATTACAGAGCTATGATTCCTAAACCCTTTCTCCGATTTGGATGTGAAAACTCTCATATTGCAGCTGGGAGTGTGCACTTTCAGCCCATATTATATATAGATAATTGTATTTCTGAACATGTTTTTGTAAACAGCTAAAATAACAAAACTTGTGTCACTGTCCAAATATTTCTGGACCTAACTGCTGCATCTAAAACACAGTCTGAGTGCCAAAAACCAATACTAAAATAAAAGTGGTGTCAAACCCTGTTTTCTTTTAGGGCTGAAAGACATTCACAACATCTTTGTTGACTCCTCCAAGTGGTAATTTGTCCAATAAAGTTACCTTGCATTTTTTAGACTTACAGAAACAGCTCTTGTGGGAAACAGTGTTGTTCCACTGCCTGTACAAAAGGTCACATTACAGTGTTCACCTTCAAATAATCAAACCCAAAAAATTGGAAAAAGAGGAAGTAAGGCCCGTAGACAAGGTGGTAGTGACAGTGGTGGTCGCCCAAGCAGTGTGATCAACCCAAAGAAAAAAAGTTCCTGCTTTATCTACCTCTGCCTTCCTATCCCAATTTTCTGTTACATGTGGGAAACCACTCTTGTGCCCTGAACAGTGCGAACAGGTAACAAATTGGCTAGCAGAAAATGCCTCCAGTTACTTGTCGAGCAACAAATCCCAAGGGTCCACACAGATAGACTTGAGTAGCCCAGAGGTTGGGCCATCAAATCTGTAGCCTGGTCCTCCCTCGTCACAACATCAGTATTCTAAGGAAACATATGACCCCAAAGCAGGTTACTTTGAGGAACTGTTTACGGGACCCTTTGACCTTTCTTGCCTCTCAGCGCGCAACACCACCAACGCAGGTGAGTCCGTTGTGTGAAGTGATGCACAGATCTTTGAGCATCCAAGGCCAGAAGAAAGCCATGTTGTTAGCCGTGGCATGCTGGGCAAACAGGTGGAAATGTTTGAGGATGATGAGACACAGTTGCCGTCAGGTCACCCTGAAACCTCCATTACCAAAGATGTTGACCTTCAGGAATGTGAAGATGACCTGGTCGATGATGAGGTGACTGATCCAACATGGACGGGTGGCATGGATTGCGAGAGCAGCATAGGGTTTCGACTACTGCAAGAGGTCAACTAACTGTGCACATGACATCACCACCTGTGTCATCTCAGAATCCAAGGGTCCGTGCTGCGATTGTGTGGGTGTTTTTTTATCAAGAGTCCTTTGGACCAAACGGTTGTCAAGGCCAGAAGAAAGCCATGTTGTTAGCTGTGGCATGATTTGTCAAATCTGTCAGACCAAGCTTAGCAGAGGCAGAAATACTTCCAGCTTCGGCACCTCCAGCATGAGAAACCATATGTTAGCCAAGCACACCACTAGGTGGTTGAAAGCTCTAGGTAAAAAACACGATTTCCAGACTCAAAACACTGCCACTTCCCCTGGGCTGCCTGCTTCCCAAACTCAAGTGCAAGAAGGTGGCGTTGGTGCCTCCTTCTCCCAACCTGATGTTGGCCACACTCAATCATCATCAACCACGTCCGCTTCAGTGTCCCAGCGTTCCGTTCAGTTGTCCATACCACAGACCTTCGAAAAGAAGCAAAAATACCTTGTTACGCACCCAAGGGCACAAACTATAACTGGGAAGAAAAAAAAGGAGATTTTCAGCTCACCTGACACCCGAAGCCATAAGATCCTAAGGATGCACGTGGTCCGCTGGTAAGTCCAAACCAGCCAGCAGGTAATGTAGGAAAGGGAAAAATCGGACCCAGCACCAATTCCAAAAATATGTTAAAAATCAAACTTCTTTATTAATACATGGTTAAAAAATTCTTATATGAAGACCATGGTGAGGAGTATGGAACATAGCACTTTACGCGTTTCGGACTTCATAAATTTAAAAACAAAAAACTAGTCCTTAATCATAAGTCATAACTTAAATTTAAAAACAAAAAACTAGTCCTTAATCATAAGTCATAACTTATGATTAAGGACTAGTTTTTTGTTTTTAAATTTATGAAGTCCGAAACGCGTAAAGTGCTATGTTCCATACTCCTCACCATGGTCTTCATATAAGAATTTTTTAACCATGTATTAATAAAGAAGTTTGATTTTTAACATATTTTTGGAATTGGTGCTGGGTCCGATTTTTCCCTTTCCTACATCACAAACTATAACTGCACACATTGCACGATTGATAGCCCTGGAGATGTTGCCATATCGGCTTGTGGAAACAGAGGTTTTCCGTGACCTTTTAGCGGTGTTAGAACAACGGTACTCTGTGCCTAGCCGCCACTATTTTGCTTGTTGTGCCATCCCCACACTCCACAATCATGTGTCCATAAACATCAAATGGGCTCTCAGCAAAGCCATAACAGGGAAGGTCCACTTAACCACAGACACGTGGAAAAGCGGAAGTGGACAGGGATGCTACATCTCACTGACGGCACACTGGGTGAACCTGTTATTGGCTGGTACAGAGTCTGAGCCGGCAACATCCCATATAAATCCCACACCCAGAATAGCAAGCTCCACTTCAATCAGTTTCAGTTGCCTCTTACACAGCAACAACTCCCTCCTCCTCCTACTCTTCATCTGGCTCCCGTGCATCCTCCTCAACATCCGCTGGTGTCCAACCATCGACATCATTCCCCAGCTGGGATCTCTGCACCACTGCCTTAGCTAAGCGGCAACACACTCTACTGAAGCTCATTTGTATCGGTGACAAATCACACACGGCACCTGATCTCTTGAAAGCAATAACTGAGCAGACAGATGAATGGCTTGCACCATTGGACCTCCGTCCAGGGATGGTAGTGTGCGATAATGGTCGTAATCTGGTGGCAGCTTTTAAGCTTGGAAAGCTTGTACACGTTCCTTGTATGGCCCATGTTGTAAATTTAGTAGTTTAGCACGAAGAAATACCCTGGGATATCAGACCTACTTACCAAGGTACGACGTATTAGCGCACATTTCCGCAAGTCATCTCCCTCTTTTGCTGGCCTGGCAGTGCTGCAGCAGCGCTTACACTTGCCTTGTCACAGACTAATATGTGACCTCCCTACGAGATGGAATTCAATCTATCATATGTTGGCCAGGATCTATGACCAGCAGAGGGCAGTATCCCAATTCCAGCTGAAACATGCCCATCAGACGCAGCTGCCAGACATAAGTACTGCAGAGTGGGTGTGGATTGCAGACATTTGTCAGGTCCTAGAGAATTTTGATTACTGTACCAACATTGTGAGCGGGGATGATGCTCTTATCAGCATTACCATTCCACTGATTTGTTTATTGAAACACTCTCTGGATGGTTTAACTGACCAAAGTGTTAATGCACCCGAGGTGTCTGTGGTTCCAGACTTCACAATGGTTGCTAGTAATCCGCAGAACCTCAGCCAACAGGTATGATGAGGGTGAGGAGGATGATGAAGAACAGGAATGGTTTTAAGTTTTTAACCAAGGGATTGACAACCCAAGCTTCAGTGCTGTCCAGCATAGATGGCCTGAGGAGGAGCAAGAGGAGGAGAGAGAGACTGAGGAGGAGAGGAGGTTTAGGGAGATAGAATGTATTCTTAACAGTGACACACAAAGGTTTCCAGGTCCGAGTGTGGCACACATGGCACAGTTCATGTCATACTGCCTTTCTCATGACTGTCAGCTAGTCCACATTTTGGCAGACAACAAATACTGGTTATGTTCCTTCCTGGACCCATGCTACGAAGACAAACTCGCTTCACTACTTGTCGAGGCAAATAAGGATTGTACTACAGAAACATTCAAGAGGGCTGTAGTGGACCAGTTGATGAAACGATTCCCCTCAGATAATGCTGGTGTCAGAGGTAGCGTGTCATCTCATGCAACAGGATTACAAGAGAGGGCTATGCATAGTAGGAGCAACACAGGCGGGGGACTAATGTGCCAAAACTGGTCCATTTTCCACAAACCGTCAACTTCGAATCAGATACCGGTTGGGGAAACTATTACAAGGAGGGAACACTTAAGTAAGATGGTGAGGGACTATGTAGGTTGACATATCAGCGTGCTTTCACAGTCTACAGTTTCCTTTAACTATTGGGTTTCCAAGCTCAATACTTGGCCAGACCTCGCGTTATACGCTTTGGAAGTGCTAGCTTGCCCTGCTGCAAGTGTGTTGTCTGAGCTGTTTTCAGCTCAGCGGGGTCAATAATAACAGATACTCGCACACGATTATTTAATCACCCCAATCGGCCCAATCGCCCAACGGAAGATTTTTCAAGCCTTTGTACATTATTCACTGGCACAACCACTGTCGAGGCTACACTGTCTATAACAATTAGGCAGTCTCTGTGTTCTTTATTGATGCTTTGCTCCACGGTGTGTTACACATGGCCCCCTGCGGAATCATAATTTTTTTAACACCTTGGCATGTTATGCACTGTTGCAAATCCTCCCAATCTTAAAAAAAGCAGTTGGGAGTACCTTCTGATGCTGTGCTCCATGGTGTTTGAACCATTCCACCCTGGGGAAACTGAATTTTTTTAAATCCTTGGTGTTAGCTAGTAGAATAAACCCTGAGTTCCAGAGTCAAACAACTGCCACTTCAACGGTGCTGCATGCTTCACAAACTGCAAGCAAGCAAGCAATGATGCCTCCTGCTCCCAACCTGCTTTTGGCCAGATGCAATCGTCATCAATGACATCAGCTTCGATGTCCCAGTGTGGCGTTCATTTGTCCACTGGAGCCGGTGGTGTTGGTGGTGGAGAAGGAGGGTAAGGCCAACATCCCAATGGGTACATTGTAGCTGATCTTTTAAAGTGCTGTCAAATATGTCCCAAAAAAGGAGGTGTGAGACGGACACCAATATAATGTATGTTAGAGCTCTTTCTAATCGACAAAAGGAGAAAATTTAAAAAAATGAAACGTGTGAACACATGCTAAAGTGTTTTTTTTTATGTCGGAGCTTGATTTTATGTTTTATTAAAGTGATTAGGCACTACAAACTGTTTCTTATCAATTTCCCCTCTTTTACTTTGGTTTGAGAGCTGTTCTGGCGACTACGTAAAAGCCGTGTGCTGCTCTGAGCACGTTATTCCAAGACACCAGAAATGCAGTCACGCACCTTCTACAGGCTGTGCCCATATGGTTTCTGCCTTTTCCCATCCATTTCAGCCTTCTCTTCAGTCACCACAGCTCGCCGTTAGGTGCAGTGAAATTATTCGAGTTTCCCATAGACTTACACTGCGCATTGAATATTCGCGAATAGTCGAATAGTGGCGACTTATTCATCGGATATTCGCAAGGTCGATTATTTTGGTATTCGATCATCCCTAGTCACGATCAATGCTCTCTTCACTCTCTCCGTCTTCAGATGACTCGAACATCAAGAGATGTGACTTGCCACTCACTTCTGCTTAAAGTTTGATATGTCCAAAGGCGAGAAGAGTGAAATCAGCTTTAATTGGGTGAAGGGGTTATGTGACATAACAACATCACATGAGCCCCAGGAGCCCCAATTAGTTGCCCGTGGCGCACAAAATCGTTAAACCCCCATCACAGGTACTTACCTGCTGAGCGACGTCGCTGTGGGTGGTGAACATCCACTTCCTGAAGGAGGAGGGACGTTCGGCGTCACAGCGACATCACATAGCGGCCGGACAATAGAAGCAGAGGGGCGGAGATGAGCGGGATGTAAACATCCCGCCCACCTCCTTCCTTCAGCATTGCCGGCGGGACGCAGGTAAGCTGTGTTCATCGTTCCCGGGGTGTCACACGGAGCGACGTGTGCTGCCCCGGGAACGATGAACAACAGGACGTGTGATTTTTAGAAAATGAGCGACGTGTCAGCGATGAACGAGAAGGTGAGTATTTCTGCTCGTTCATAGCTGTCACACGCTACAATATATCAAGCGATGCCGGATGTGCGTCACTTACGACGTGACCCCGCCAACATATCGCACGATAGATCGTCTCGTGTAACGCCCGCATTAGTGTTGTTATTTTAATGGGGGCAAACATGGTGATTAAGAAGGAGTTATCAAAGTTTTTTTGGGTTTTTTTTTTCAGTTTTTCATTCTCACATTGAAAAATCCAAAACTATTTTTTTTTTCAGTTTATATTTTGCTAGTAAACAAAAGTGAAAACACAAAAGAGTATCTCTGCTTGTGCCATCGCAGAGAGAAGAATCATTTTGGATATGTATACATTGTCTTTTGTAGTTTTTTTGCCATCTTGAGCAATTAACACCATCTGGATTACATAGTGACAGTAACATACCTGCTTTTTTTTCTCTTCTGGGCCATCGTCTCATGATATTGCACATGCACATTATTGGATGAACTGATTGCTGCCTAGCACTGGGTTTTTTGTTTTGTTCTGGATTAACATGTTAGGTTATAGGTTGATTTCGATGGACTTAAGGCTGCTTTACACGAGTCAATCCATCGTGCGATTTATTTGGCAAAGTCTTTTCTTTTTTTTTGGTTTGTATCGCTGATAGGTAGTTGTCCACGTGTCACACGTTGAGTGTTGTCAAACGACCACAAAGTGCTCATCGATATTGATTGGCCATGGCGGACGTCCAAAAGGCTTCACACATGTTTTCCTTTGGTCAATCTGTCTTTTGTATGGGCGTAATTAGGCAAACTATACAGCCCTCCGTGACGTTGTCTGGATTGTTGTACGCCCTGAATTATTCTGACCTGCTCAATCCAGTTCTGCTAATGTGGTTGATTGGTTAGATCCCATATATATTGTTTCTCTTCTGCGTCTGTCTTTGTTGCCTCATGTGTCCTTAGCATCAATCTTGTTTGTTGTTTGTGGTCTGGTTTATGTCGATTTCAGAGTATCTATCTTCCAAAGGTGGGTTAATTTTGGTTTTGTATGGTTTATTTATTGTGTCATTTAGCCGTTCACAATGTGTTTATTTTTTATTTTTTATTTTTATTTGTGTAGGTTTTATCGTGTATTATGTTTTTTGATATATATTCATTCATTTGACATATATTCATTCCCAGATGACGGCTCATCAAAACGAATTATTTTTGCGTGATTTCATTGAAAAATATCGCACATTAACCTGTCTTTGGAAAATTAAATCGCCTGAATATAGTAACAAACGCATCAAACAAGCAGCTTATGCGGATCTGATTACTATCTATAAAAACCATTTTCCTAATGAGCCTGTGGATGTAAATCTTATCAAGAAAAAAATACAAGGAATACGCACTGTATATAAAAAGGAACTCCATAAAGTCGAGGAGTCATGACGTTCAGGGGCTGCGACTGCCGATCTTTATGTCCCACGGCTGTGGTATTTTGATCTACTTGACTTCACAAGAGATCAAGAGATTCCAAGGTCATCAACAAGTATGCTTTCCATTCAGGAGTCTCAAAATGGGGCGATTGGCAGCGAGTCAACGACACAATTGGTATATTTACCTTTATTCCTAAATTTATCTTTACACACTATGATCCTCTGGTTTTTTTTTTGTTTTTTTTTTAAGGTTTTGTATGATCTGCTTGTGGGTTTTTTTTAAATATTTTTTTATATACCAAAAGAAATAACCAACAGAAAATATTGTAAACACAAAAGGGTTACATGAATTTTTATTTTCCATTATTGTAGTTACAAAATATATTGTATCTTCTCTCTAATGTGTTCACACATCATTCTAATTGGTTTTAATTATTTGTTTTTTTTCTTGTTACAAATGTAGGATTATGCTATTGAAAGCACTTCTCAAGAGCAGGAAACTCCAAATAGCTCACAAAATCCATCTTTAACATCGTGTGAACAAACACCTGCCCCATCAAGACCTTTGTTAAGGCAATTACCAAGGAGAATGAGAAGACCAACTTTATTGGCACGTGGAAACGAGTTGGCGTCTATTTGTCGGTCAATACTTGAGAAACATGACCGTCCACCTGTATCTGGATTTGCGCATTATGTTGATGATGTTTGCAAAATACTGGAAAAGAATCAAAAATTACATGCAGAAAGAATCATCGCCCAAGTCCTACATGCGGCACAAGAAAATCGCCTTACATCTGCAACAGTATTAAAAGAAGATTTATTGCCAGAAAATACATCTGTTGTTGCTGATGTGGCAACCCTTGGGGAATCTGTTGCATTTTCACCACCTCGAAAAGTTAAAAGCAAAAGGCGTCGGTAATTTTTTTTTCATTAGGTTTATTTTTTTTTTAATTTAGATACGCAATTCGCATTCAAAATAAGACAAAGAAAATATTTGTCTACAATCTTTAATGTTTTTGCATTTTCAGACTCATAATTTTTGATGTATATATTTCACAATAAATGTTAGGTTGAGTACACAATTATTGTCATGTTTTTTTCTATAAAAAAAAAAAAAAAAAATAGTACAAGGCAAACAAAATCCAAATTTTTTTTTAAAATATATTTATTATAAAATGATTTAAATACCCATTCAGATAATATTTTTAGGCCTTATGTACACCAAAATAACATGGTTAAAACATCATTACATGTTTTGACTGCAAACTTTTTGTTTAAAAATAAAATAACAAAACAAAATTATGCATTATCATCCATGTGTGTTTTTAACAATTGAACATGATCTTGTGCTGTCTGGGATAATCTGCATGCTGACTGATACACTTCTTCAAGCTTTGGTCGATCATCTGGTTAAAAAAAAAAAACACATACATTTTGAGGTGAAATCATTTTATCATCAAAACTTTAAAATACAACTATAATAACCTGCTCTAACTTGCACAGACGCAGAATCTGAATCAGAGCTGAGTGTCCAACCAACAGCGTGAACACGTCTTGCAGCAATAGGAGGATGATCTTCAATGTTATCTAGGGAGTGACTTAATAGTTTAAAATTTTTTTTTTTTATTTTTTTTTTTTAAAAAAAAGATAAACTGGCAAGTAAAAAATAAAACAAACCTTGCTCTGAAACCTCATTTTGAACCAAAACAGGAATTGGTTCTGATGAAGTTCCTGGATTATTGATTATTGCGCTCCCTTGGTCCGCTACATGTGATGATCCTTTAAAAAATGAGATAAAAAAAAAAATTTCTTTAGCAAAAAATACATGGCTAACATGGCATATTATGTAAACACATGTATGATTCATATTATACACCTGTTTTTTTTTTTTTAAAGGGCCAAAAAAACCCCCAAAACACTCATGTATTGATAAAATATACCTCGAGTAGTGGCATTTTGTGCTCTAATTTCTGCTAGACGTTCCTTGCCACGATATTTCAGATCAGCCATTTTCTTCCTGATCTGCGCTTTTCAGCGGTGGAGGCCAAATTTTTTCCGAAGAGCTTTCTTAATCTTGCGTAGAACTTTTTTTTTTATGCTCCCTTGGACGTTCAGATATAAGTAGACAATCATAGTCTCTTTCATCCATTTCGGTGACAAGAAGATGGATTTCTGCATCTCCCCAGACAGTTGCTCGCAAGTTTGCAGACATGTTTGTTTATGCGATTTTTAAACCGGAAGTGAAAATTCCTGCCTGCCTTGTAGTGAAAGGAAGTGATGGCAGTGTTTATTTTTCAAACATAGAATAAAGTTGTTATGCTTTGAAATCATGTCATGTATGTATTTTAGAAATATATTTGTATTCATATATTTCTAACAAAGGGAATTTGTTTGTTGATAGTCATTTCTTAGTTTACTTCAAGTTTTTATTTAAAAAACTTGTTTCATTTTTTAAAAAATAATTTTTTTTTAAAAAAAAAGGTAATGGTCTCTGACTTTGTTAACACACTATAATGTTTAGTAATGCTTTTTCTATTATAAAAAAAAAAATAAAAATATATTTTGGTCAAATAATAAAAAAAAAAAAAATTAAGACGCATTCAAATAATCACAAAAACGATCCCGATTGATTATGGCATCATGCCAGACACGACCAAAAGATTGAGGTGTCGGCAGGGATGGCAAATGTGGATCACTAAAACGCCAAGCTCCAGGGAGAACATCGGAATCATCACTGCCAATGTTGTCTACATACCCCGGGGGCATGTAGGCTGCTGCATCCTTTTTGCGTAAAAAATTATGTAGAACACAGCTGGCAAGAACTACACTATCAATGGATTCGAGTTTGAGATTTATTGGTGTTGAGAATACACGAAACCGACTTGCCATAATTCCAAACGTATTCTCAACAACCAACTGTGCCCTTGAGAGACGGTAATTGAAATTTTGACGCTCGGGACTCAAAGTAGTCTGGGGATAAGGACGCAGGAGATGGCTTTGAAGAGGAAATGCCTCATCCCCTAAAAAAACAAAATTTAAATTATTTTAATTTCCTGAATTTGGAGGCAAAGGTAATTGTGAACTAAATAAACGCTTTCCAAAATCAGTTTGTTCTAAAACGCCACCATCGGAAACACGGCCATTTATTCCTACATCCACTGTTAAATATTCATAATTTGCATTAACAACTGCAAATAAAATTATACTAAAGAAACCTTTATAGTTATAAAAAAAAAAACCACTATTTGGGGGCTTAATTATTCTAATGTGCTTGCCATCAATCGCACCACCACAGCAGGGAAATTGCCACCTCGTCGCAAAATTATGAGCTATATCAGACCATTCTGAAGTTGTCTTGGGTAAAGGCATGAAATCTGCTAACACATGTATTATTGCCTGACAAGTCTCCGGAATTAATGAACTTAATAGGGATCTCGAAATACCGGCAGAATATTGTAAATCAGTGAGGCTACGGCCTGTGGCAAGATAGCGCAACGTCACCAGCAACCTTTCTTCCGCAGGAACAGCCTTACGCATTAAAGTATCTCTGCGCTTTATGTATGGGCTGATACGCGTCAGGACTAATGAGAAAGATTCTTCCGACATACGTAGATAGTTGCGGTAATCATGCGGATTGCGTTCCTGTAGATCATGCACTAGACGCACGTGGGATATATCATCCCTTCAAAGCAGCCATTGGCGTGACCATAATCTTTTGGGCCGAGGATTCATACGTGTATTTTGGTCCATTTCCTCCTCCTCCTGCAATATCTCGATCATAAGGAGACCCACAGATAAAATGTCAGTTTCGACATTGCTGAACATCCTGTAACCTTAAAATATATAAAACAAAAACATTATAATGATGCCAAATGTCGATTTTGATCCAAAAAGGAAAGATTGGCATATAACAACTTACCACAAATAAGGGATAACAAGGAGTGAGGGCGGAAAATCCAGCGAACAAACAAACGTAAGACAAATTAGGAATAATGCACTATAAAACACTGTGCATGACGCCAAGGCTGAATGTTCACACATCATGACTACAGCTCCGTATTTTATAACAGTAATAACCAATCAAAACGCATCTGCTACAACCAATCCGATTGGATTAGGCGTGATTATTTAAAACCACAAATACGCCCTGAACGTTTAATGACGTCACAAACAACTACGAGGATGGCCGATTACACGGTGTCACACTTTGCAATGTGTCGTTCATTAAGACTAAACTGAACGATTTTATGGAATTAAACGATGAGTACACGATGGCCGAATTTCAAACGATTAGGCATCGGTTGGACTCGCAAGGAGCTGTCACATCAGGAGATGTCGTTACGAATGACGGAAGTGCGTCACAAAATCCGTGACCCCAACGATGCATCGCACAATATATCGACTCGTGTAAAGCAGCCTTTACAGTATGTCTACCTACAACCCTAAAAACTAAGAAACCATAAATCTTATTTATTCAATTATCTAACCATATATCAAGTTGTGTATTGAAATCTCTTAATCATGTTCTTGTACACTTACAGTACATCCATTCATCCATAGTTTTATGATCTTTTAACCCCTTTACAACATTTGCCGTACATGTACAGTGCATGTAGGAAGCAAGTGTATGGAGCGGTGTTACAGCCAGAACCTGATGCTAACAATCATAGGTGGAGCCTGTAAAATTCAGCTGTCAAACTTTGACACCAAAATTGCCCAGTGCTTGGCACTCGTAATGAGCAGTTGGATGCTTGGATGGGCACGACTAGAGTACCCGAGTATAAACGATGTCAATGGGAAACTCAAGCATTTTTCCATAAACTCTTTTATATCTTTTCATGGGGTAACACTAAAGTATAACACTTTGATACAATGTAAAGTAGCCAGTGTAAAGTTGGTTTGACAGTGTAAATTTGGTGGATGGCTAGATTAGAAACTGGCAAAGAAAAATTCAGGAACACAGGACGGATACTGTGACACAGACTGGACAGCACAGAAAAACAGGCTGTACAGCATAAAATACAGGTTGGATGGCACAGGAGCACAGGCTGGATGGCACCGGAAAACAGACTGTATGGGTAGAGCAGCATAGGCTGGATGGCACAGAAAAACAGGCTGGACAGAACAGGACCACTGGCTGGATGGCATAGGAACATAGGCTTGATAGATACAGGAACACAGGGACCTGACAACAATCTAGTAGGTAACAGACACCCTAAACACTGTAGACAAACGTTGGTCAGGCACATCCCTAAGGGAGAAGGTGCCTTAAATACTTAATTCCTCCAGGAGGTAAGTTGGAGACTCTTCAGGTGTGTGCATGCTGCCACTTTAAGAAGGGAGGAGTGCATATGCTTGTTGCTTGTTAGTATATATATATATATATATATATATATATATATATATATATATATATATATACATAGGCCCCCAATTCATTAATTGTGTTTTTTTAAAGTCACTTACCTATTTGATTTGTGGCATTAGCTGCTGGTTTTGGCACCAACTCTTCAAAATGAAGCAGGCAATTTATGAATTTGTTGCAAAGTAAAAAAAAAATATTTTCTTTTTGTCTTCAACTGTTTTTGTGATTTTTTTTCGCACCAAAAGTTTCAGTTTTTCTCAAAATGGTGCAAAAATTGCAGAAAAAATCTGGCATACTAAAAATTAAAAAATACTCTGGGAGGACTGGAGTAGAGTTACGGCAAGTTTTGCAACTTTTTAAAAAGTATCAACTGATGAATCATGAGAAAATATTTCACCCACAAGGGAAAAGCGAAAAAACAACAACAGGCAAGCACATATAACATAGACTTTTAAAAAGTTCAAATAGAATAATGAATTCTGTAATCAAGAAAAGAAACACACAAAACTAGACAAAAATAGTTGCAAAAGCAATGATGAGTGAGTGCCATAGGGTTTTGCTCCATACTTAAATATGTAATTTTTGTAACTATGTGGCCCATATTCTCTCTCTCTCTCTCTCTCTGTTATATATAACAGGTTTTCTTAAAACAGTGGATTAGGCCCAGGGTCCACTGGATTGTCCCAATTGTGTTAGGTAGAAGTTCATTGCTGCAAATCTAAAGGGGTGTTACACGCAGCGATATCGCTAGCGATGTCGCTTGTGAAAGCACCCGCCCCCATCGTTTGTGCGTCATGGGCAAATCGCTGCCCGTGGCGCACAATATCGCTAGGAGCCGTCACACGGACTTACCTGCCTAGCGACGTCGCTGTTGCCAGCGAACCGCCTCCTTTCTAAGGGGACGGTTCATGCGGTGTCACAGCGGCATCACTAAGCGGCCGCCCAATAGAAGCGGAGGGGCGGAGATGAGTGGGACGTAACATCCCGCCCACCTCCTTCCTTCCCCATTGCCGGCGGACGCTAGTAAGCTGCAGTTCGTCATTCCCGAGGTGTCACACAGAGCGATGTGTGCTGCCTCGGGAACGACAAACAAGATCAACAATCAACGATGTTTTGAAAAGGAACAACATGTCAACGATGGACGATAAGGGGAGTATTTTCCATTGTTAACGGTCGTTCCTTGCTGTCACATGCAAAGATATCGCTAACAATGCCGGATGTGAGTCAGAGAATCCGTGACCCTGGCAATATATCGTTAATACGTCATTGCGTGTAACGGGGCCTTAAGACTAGACTGTTAGATCAGGTTCCAGGGCATCTAACAAATACTGTGCAAAAGGCATAGGAGGAACAGTTGTGAATAGGCACCCTTGATAGTACCATTTTATACAGGTGTCAGACCAAGCAACCATGAGAGGCACTTCTAAATAGCCAAACCAATTTCCAAGTAAACACTGCATAACCTAGCAGAAACCACATTAGTCTATAAAGGTTCTGCAATAGCAACATAGAACCAAGGAAAAGAGTTCATTAATCCTTTACGTCTGATAAGTGCAAGGACCATCTTGGGTTCCCACAAGTGGGACTTAAATCCCTCTATTTGGAATTTTGTCACAATTTATACAATTTTCTTTTGCAACCAGGAAGTCTGACAATTGGAAGCGGCAAAACTGTCTTATTTCCTCCAGCCTACTATCCAGCATAGTGGAAGGTAGAAAGAGCAAGACATAGATCTGCATTCTGAATCCCTCCCTTTTTTTGTCACACTCTTGCTAATTAGCTCACACACAGAAGAGGCCTGCAGCATGGTAAAGATATCAGGAATTAATTTACAACTCTAGAACATAAACGTTTTCTTTATTGTAAATTAAAGTTTACGTATTCATCATTAAAGGGATTTTTGCATGAATAAAGGTAATTTTAAAGTTTGTTTTAATAAAAAAAAATTGGAAAATGTTCCTGTGATGAGATAATGTTATATATGTGTTTTTGCTGTGTACTGTGTTATGGCTGTGTCTGACCATACAGGGACATGGTCTGATCATACCACAGCTCCTGTGCTGGGGAGGAAACAAAAGAGTATAATGCCATTACAGTACGGGATCGTAGCTAATTCTTTTTGTGAGGTAAAACATTTCTCTGTCTGTTTCTAAAAAATGTTTTATTTCAAAGAAAGAATTATTTGCGATCCTGTGGTTTAACGTTTGTATACTTTTTTACTTCCCTTGCTCAGGAGCTGTGGTATGATCAGACCATGTCCCTGTACAGTCAGAAATGGCCATTACACAGTACATAGCAGGGACATATATAAGATTATCTCAGCACAGGAACATTTTTTCTTAAACACATCCAATTGTGGAAATTATTATTATTACAAGATCTATTGATTAAAATTAACTTTGTTTGTGGGACAACCCTTTAAATATTATAGTGTAGTAGGCATTGACCTCGACCACCAATTTTGGCTGAATGTAGTTGTTGGGATTAAGGAGCTGGAAAACTTGCTGTGCTACTACATAGTTTCTTGTGAAAACTAATTAGCTCCTAGTCTATGATATAAAAATTCATAATTAATGGATATACAGTATGTTGCTAGGACTGACCACTCGAAATTAGTACAACAATAAGAATTTTCTACTGCCCTTGCTTAAAAACACAAATAGAGCACCATTTTTCAATGAGACCTTTTTGTCACAATATCTCAACAGGTTCCTGATATCAGAGTATGCATTCATTTTTTAGTTCTTGTCTTAATTCTTTTTATTAGTTAAGAGTCAGTTCATGGGAGGAACATTGTTCTGGTATTAGTGGGTACTGTAGGGATTCAGCTCTGGTAGGCATTGGCAGGGACATAGTAAAGAGGCATACACAGGTTCTCAATCCAAAAAGGTCAGTGTTTATTCACACTTGACAACAAAAGCATAAATGCACAGTCTTCCTTCAGACCAGGAAACACCGGAAAAGTCCAGCTTGGTTGCAGCATAACATAAAGGCCACTTTACACACAGCGACATCTCTAGCGATGTCGCTGGTGGAAGCACCTGCCCCTGTCGGTTGTGCGTCATGGGCAAATCGCTGCCCATGGCGCACAACATCGCTAACACCCGTCACACATACTTACCTGCCTAGCGACGTCGCTGTGGCTGGTGAACCGCCTCCTTTCTAAGGGGGAGGTTCGTTCGGCGTCACAGCGGCGTCACTAAGCGGCCGCCCAATAGAAGCGGAGGGGCGGAGATGAGCGGGCGAAACATCCCACCCATCTCCTTCCTTCCTCATTGTGGGCAGCCGCAGGTACGGCGATGTTCCTCGTTCCTGCGGTGTTACACATAGCGATGTGTGCTGCTGCAGGAACGATGAACAACCTGCGTCCTACAACAGCAACGATATTTGGGATTAGAATGACGTGTCAACGATCAACGATTAGGTGAGTAATTTTGATCGTTAACGGTCGTTCATGTGTTTCACATGCAACGACGTCACTAACTAGGCAGGATGTGTGTCACGAATTCCGTGACCCCAAACACATCTTGTTAGCAATGTTGTTGCATGTAAAGCCCCCTTTAGTCCCAGACTTGACAATCCATTCACTTGGGGTTTCCCGAGGAAGTCTCTTTCAGCTTTCGAGCCCAACAACCCACACTCAGAAGTTCTGTCTGTCTCTTTATGCTATGCAAATCATACACCTGTGCTCATCAGGGCTTGCCTCACAACCTGAACTAGCAGAGAAAACCCAGGCAAGGATTAACCTCTTCTTTGCTGCTTACCAGTGCAAAAGGCACATGCTAGGAAGAATATAGCTCCCATCAACCACCATACCCCTTACAATGTCCCAGTACATAGGTATTGACTAGGTCATAACTGTTGGGGCATAATAGAGTCTCTAATAACAGATTACAGACTTATTTAATAGAAACTAATAATAAAAAATTGATGAGCAACAGTCTTTCAAATAGTTCTAATTTCTGGCTATTTTAGCAGTAATTTCTTGTCATTTTAATACATATATATATATATATATATATATATATATATATATATATATATATATATATATATATATACAGTACAGACCAAAACAACTGTTAAGAGGAGACTTTGTGTAGCAGGGGTTCATGGTAAAATAGCTGCTATAAAACCACTGCTAAGGACAGGCAACAAGCAGAAGATACTTGATTGGGCTACAGAACACAAGGAATGGACATTAGAGCAGTGGAGATATGTACTTTGGTCTGATGAGTCCAAATTTGAGATCTTTGGATCCAACCACCGTGTCTTTGTAGAAAAGGTGAACGGATGACTCTGCATGCCTGGTTCCCACCATGAAGCTTGGAGGAGGAGGTGTGATGGTGTGGGAGTGCTTTGCTGGTGACACTGTTGGGGATTTATTCAAAATTGAAGGCATACTGTACCAGCATGGCTACCACAGCATCTTGCAGCAGCATGCTATTCCATCTCGTTTGCATTTAGTTGGATCATCATTTATTTTTCAACAGGACAATGACCCCTAACACACCTCCAGGCTGTGTAAGGGCTATTTGAATGAGAAGGAGAGTGATGGGGTGCTACGCTAGATGACCTGGCCTCCACAGTCACCAGACCTGAACCCAATCGAGATGGTTTGGGGTGAGCTGGACCGCAGAGTGAAGGCAAAAGGGCCAACAAGATGTCCTAAGCATCTCTGGGAACGCCTTCAAGACTGTTGGAAGACCATTTCCAGTGACTACCTCTTGAAGCTCATCAAGAGAATGCCAAGAGTGTGCAAAGCAGTAATCAAAGCAAAAGGTGGCTACTTTGAAGAACCTAGAATATAAGACATATTTTCAGTTGTTTCACACACTTTTTTAAGTATTTCATTCCACGTTTTACTTCACAGTTTTGATTCCTTCAATGTAAATCTACAATTTTTAGAGTCATGAAAATAAAGAAACCTCTTTGCATGAGAAGGTGTGTCCAAACTTTTGATCTGTACTGGATATATATATATATATATACTAGATGTACTACCCGGCTTCGCCCGGGTTAATAACTGCTGTTAACAAAATAGAATGTATTAACAAAAATGTATTCTGCACACAAAAACCACAAAACAAATAGATAGAAATGTAATTATAATGTCTGTCTCCCCCTCTGTATATATCTCTGTCTCTCTCTCTATCTCGTTGTCTGTCTGTCTCTTTCCCTGTCTGTCTCTGACTGTCTCTGTCTCTTTCTCCATCTGTCTCAATCTCTTTCCCTGTCTGTCTATCTATCTCTGTCACTTTCCCTGTTTGTCTCTTTCCCTGTCTGTCCCTTTCCCTCTCTTTCCCTGTCTCTTTCCCTCTTTCCCTCTGTCTCTTTCCCTGTGTCTGTCTCTTTGTCTGTCTCTTTACCTGTCTTTGTCTGTCTCTTACCCTGTCTGTCTCTTTACCTCTCTTTTCCTGTCTGTCTGTTTTCCTGTGTCTCTCTGTCTCTTTGTCTGTGTCTGTCTCTTTACCTGTCTGTGTCTGTCTCTTAACCCGTCTCTCTCTTTCCCTCTCTTTCCCTGTCTCTCTTTCCCTGTCAGCCTGTCTCTTTGTCTGTGTCTGTCTCTTTGTGTCTGTCTCTTTGTGTCTGTCTCTTACCCAGTCTATGTCTGTTTCTTACCCTGTCTGTGTCTGCCTCTTTCCCTGTCTGTGTCTGTCTCTTTCCCTGGCTGCATTGTGACACGTCAACATTCCATTTAAGGGCGTGGCTGCACATTCTTCTGAAGTTCTGGCTGCACTGTGGCTCCAAGCTCCATTCGCTTTAATGGAGGCAGGTTTTTTGGCGAATAACTGTAAAGAGCGGGGTTAAAATTTCCCCTCAAAACATAGCCTATGATGCTCTCGGGGTCCAGAAGTGTGAGTGCGCAAAATTTTGTGGCTGTAGCTGCGACGGTGCGGATGCCAATCCCGGACATACACACACACATACACACACACACACACACACTCATACACACACACACACATACACACACATTCAGCTTTATATATTAGATATATACATATATATATATATATATATATATATATATATATATATATATAAAAAAAATGTTCCTTTTGTGTACTGCAATGAGTTAATGAACCAAGGTAATGTAGTAGTTAAATAATACTGTGATCAACTGCTAAATGATAAACTGAGCTCTGTTGTATATTGAAGTGTGACCGATACAGGTGCTAAAAAACAGAGCAACCAACGACTGGGCTTTATGTGGCTGGTTGTACAATCCACCTTTCTCAAATGCTGTATTCACTAGGGATCCTTTTCACTGTAACTATTTAAACTGTTCTCAATTACGTGTTGAATACTCCTGGGGAGAATCAATAGCTTTCCTCCGGACTGACAGAGAACAGAGAGCGTAAAATCTCCGTGAAGGAAGCTTGGATGCATTCCCAATAGCATGGAGTGAAACAAGAGAGAGTGGTAGAAACAGAGAAGAACAAGGTGTGGTATACATTGTTACAAAAGGTAACCACAGTATATACCAAAAGGTAATTATAACCAGTGGTCGACAAGAAAAGAAAATCGGGATATGTTGTGGTGAGCTTATCTGCAGAATGTACAATCGATACAACTATATAGGGATAGAAGCGTAGAGAAATAGCATTATATCTAAGGACATATTCTTGTCTGAACTCTAGTAATTTTATTTGGATGATATTTGCAATGTAAATTATACATATTTAATTGTCTACATGAGTTTAGATTTAATTAAAATACAAAAAATACTATAATTTTGCACCTTTTCAGAATTGAAGCCCAAGTGCAATATAGGGAAGACAGAATGACCTAAAGATTCCTCTAACATATACTTACTGTATTAATATCCAATACCTCATCGCTATCTTTTTTCCTTCACATCAATGTCTTCATTACCATAAGGGATTAAGGATCAAAGATTAATTCCACATTAAGTATCTTGAAGCCAAGAATTGCGCATATAAATGCCATGCCTATTACACTGACAACCGGAGGTTTTGAAGCTTTTATTGAGATGACCTTTTTGTGCCAATATCAATAAGTCTTTGTGCTTTATTCTGAATAAAATAATAGAATAGAGCTGTCAGGTTTCTAGTATTAATTCTCATTACTGGCAACAAGAGGACACAGCGAACTTGCTTTCTACATAGTGAATTGACTGCTTTTAAGGTCACTATTTCTTATTATTAGTAATAGTAAAGGAAACACCCGTTTCCAAATTCATACATTACTTATACAAGTAAAATATATCTTTGTACCGTGTTAGCCAGTAGAGATAAAAAAAATTGTTTAAAAGAACAGAGAGTCCTCAGTGGTTGATACCTTTTAATGGCTAACTGAAAAGATGGTAATAATTGCAAGCTTTCGAGACTACTCAGGTCTCTTCATCAGGCATGGTATAACACAAAATCTGAAGAGTCACATATTTATACACAACAGGACTTAGAATAGTGCAGTAAAAAAAAAAAAAAAGAACAAGTTATATGAAACAGAACTATCTCTATGGCAGGGGGCAAACTGTTGTGGGGCCATAAATACTGCTGCAGTTCAGTGTGAAAGTTTTATTGTCAACTGCTGGTTCAGTCTTTGAGTCCAGGACAAAGGAATGACACCTTAACATGGGACCTATTTCTTATATGGCCCCTGCCCCCCCCGTCTCTCCTCCTGCTCGCTCGCCCACCACCACATTCCTTAGGTAAAACCCCCCATCCCTTACTCCTTAACCCTTTCCTGGATCTATCACTGCCTCAGTCATGTACGTTACGGCTATCTGCCTTCACTCTGCTTGACTGATGGACTAGTGAATTGCGCTCCTGGTAACCTAATAAATAAGACACCACACACTGCGTGACATGGATTAAAATTTTGGCCACAGCAGCCCTTTATTTTTAATAAGAAAAAACATCAACAAGAAAAAACAAGATTATCGGCCCAGAGATGTGGTTGTTATAAATCCCAGCCCCATATCCCCCTCCGCCGTGTACACCTAGCTCAAGGGGGAATCTGGGTATACCCCTTGATCATTTTCCTTGTGTCCGCTGAGCTCCTCCCCAGGGACCCATCTATTCCACTGTCCACTGAGCTCCTCCCCAGGGACCCATATTCCACTGTCCGCTGAGCTCTGGCCCAGGGACCCCATTAAAAACATAATTCTCCAACCAACAAAGAGGGGGTTTAAACAACCACATCCCGCCAAGACTCGCTCTTGTGACACCTTACAAGAGTGAGTTCCTCCACAACTTAATGGCTCGTTCTACTCCTTCTTGTATTCCCAACATCCATATATCAATGCCAATGTCATTAAGATGTACCTTATCATCTCTCCAAAAATGTTCCTTTGTATTTTCCAGCATCTGGTGACGTATGGCCACCCCTCCGTTTTCCAACACAAATTTTGTTATTTTTTTATTAACCTTTATCCTTGTATTATTGATGCGAGCCACTGATCGCGCTGTTCTCCACATTTGTCTAGCTACTATATCCGACCAGACCACCACTGTTTCTGGGTAAGACCTCCATAAATTCAACATATCAAGCTTTATGTTCCTAACTAAATGTCTTGATGTTTTTATTGCTAAATCATTACCACCTAAATGGATAAGTAAGACGTCCGGGGGGCGGTAGAACTCCACATGATACTGGATTTCTTTTAACAGCTGATGCCACTGCATTCCCCTCTTTCCTATCCATGTCACCCGTGCCAAGGAACTGGGCAACCCCAACTGTTTGCCATTAGGCCTGACTGCTGCACGTAAGGCCCCCCAAAAAACAAATGAATGTCCCATGATCCAAACCAGGCATTGCTGTTCAGCTAAAACAAAAAACAAAAACACAATTATCACACAATTATCTAAATGAAGACACAACTACTATAGGATTACCACAATGTACACATATATATACATGTACGCCATTTATAATAAATGTAATCGAATGTAACTCTTAAGTCTGCTCGATTCCCATCTCCCGATTTTTTTAACTATGTCAGGCTCTAAGCCCCATCTAGCAGCTTCTGTGGCTGCTCCTATCCTAAATGAGTGTGAAGTGAATGCATTTGGAGACTCTCCCAATATTGTCAGGCATTTTTTAAGAACTGCTGTGAATTGAAATTGTGACAATGACTTACAATCCTCATGAATTAGTAATGAACCTTGGATATTTGGCCTTCTTGAGACATAGTTTCTAAAACAGATGACCGGGCAGGCCCTGGAACCGCTTAAAGGAAACAATGTGATCCATTTTCCTCTACCCTGTTGATCAGTTTTTGACTTTGCCAGAAAACATTCCAATCTGTCTGTGTACTGATGCACGTCCTCGTCTTGTAGACCCCCACTTCTGGTGGAGCTACTCGCCACCAACTCGCTGATTCTAAAAGCGCCAAAAAAGGCCAGTGTGAATGCACAACTAAAGAGAAACACTTCAAAGGGACTGCTACAGACTCGGCCTCGTACACTCAGCATCTGCTGCAATAACTGGAAAGAAATCGGACGTTTATCTCTGGTCTTCTTACAACTTTTCCTGTAACCCTTTAGGGCCTGCTTAACTAAAAAATGCTTTGTGTAATCAGTGAAGTCGAGCAACTTAAACCAAAAAGCTAATCCAGACATTTTACTATTAATACTGGACAATGAAGTACCATCCACAAAGGCCCTGCTAATGTAAAATAACAACAAGGAAACATTGTCATGTACACTGGCATCATGTCCCACTAGAGCACACAAGTCTTCCCATTCCCTCCATGCTGACTGGTACCTCTGCCATGTGCTTACACCCAAAGACCGTTCTATCAGAGCGTATGCAGTGTCACTGGCAGTGACCACAGAAAATCCGGACACTTCTTGCCTTGTACCTCTGCCATCGGGGCTAACGAACGGAATCTGTCCCACTGAAAACTAGACAGAGCATCAGCCACAGAATTGCAAACACCGGGGACATGCACAGCTGTAATCTGACAATTTGACTTTAAACAGCGCAGCACTAGATGACGCAGCAACGTAACAACAGGCAGGGAAGACGCTGATTGTTTGTTGATGACTTCTACAACTCCCAAGTTATCACAATGAAATCTCACTTTTCGGTTTTGGAAAATATTGTACCAAATTTCACAAGCAACCACTATGGGGAACAATTCAAGGAGTACTAAGTTTCGTGTTAACCCATTGTTTCTCCAACTCTCTGGCCACCTATCTGCACACCACTGTCCCGAACAATATGCACCAAAACCAGTTGACCCCGCTGCATCAGTGTGGATGTCTAGATCAAAATTTGAAACCGGTGGTCTGATCCACAATGACCTCCCATTAAACTCTATTAAGAACTGTTCCCATACCGCCAGATCGTCCTTTAATGTTCTAGCCAGCCGCACAAAGTGATGTGGAAAGGTTATGCCTGAGGTAGCTGCAGCTAGGCGCCTACAAAAAACTCTACCCATTGGAATAATGCGACACGCAAAGTTCATTTTTCCTAACAGCGATTGTAGATCCTTTAATCTGATCTTACGGTGAGAACTAGCTTCTCTGACTGCCTCCAGCAGATCACTGACCTTGTCATCCGGTAATCTGCACTCCATTGCTTCGCATCTTTCAAACATGTGTCCAGCAACCTCACAGCTTTCCTAGCTGCTGCAGCTGTTGAGCCACTAGGAATTGATTGACAATAAAACTTTCACACTGAACTGCAGCAGTATTTATGGCCCCACAACAGTTTGCCCCCTGCCATAGAGATAGTTCTGTTTCATATAACTTGTTCTTTTTTTTTTTTTTTTTTTTTTTTTTTTTTACTGCACTATTCTAAGTCCTGTTGTGTATAAATATGTGACTCTTCAGATTTTGTGTTATACCATGCCTGATGAAGAGACCTGAGTAGTCTCGAAAGCTTGCAATTATTACCATCTTTTCAGTTAGCCATTAAAAGGTATCAACCACTGAGGACTCTCTGTTCTTTTAAACAATTTTTTTTACATTACTTATACACAGTGCTCAATACAAAGGAAATACATGCCCAAGGGGTAATACATGGTATGCCTATGTTCAGTTTAAACATCCACCTTTTAAGACCTTTTATATCTCAACAATCTGCACCTGATTTTTTTATGTAACATATTTGATTTTTTATTAGAGAGCCCCCAATAACTGACAAACTCTGAACGCAGCTGCAAAAAGATTGTGAACAGTTCAGCAAGTTGAAAATGCAATGATCTCTAAAAGGCATAAAGTCAAACTTGACACATTTCTTTTGTTTTTTTTTAGGCAAAAAAATAAAAGTATTGTCATCTTTTACATTTTTAATTTAACAAAAGCGGAAAATGGGCTGATGCAAAAGTTTGGGCACCTTGCATGGTTAGTAGGCAGCAGAACCCCCTTTGACAAGTAAAACAGCTTGTAAATAGAGATGAGCGAACCGGTCGCGGTTCGGCTCGAGGTTGGTTCGCCGAACGGACCTCCCGTTCGAGTTCGGTTCGTCGAACGTTCGACGAACCGAACTCGAACTGCATAGGAAACAATGGCAGGCAATCACAAACACAGAAAAACACCTAGAAAACACCCTCAAAGGTGTCCTAAAGGTGACAAACAACTCAAACACATTGGAAAGTGACAAGGACATATACTCATGCGAAAACAAAACAGCTGGACAAGGAAAAAGAGGAGGACACACAGATATAGGCATGGCACGCCCTTCTAAAATCATGTAAAACACCGCAAGGTGACTCCAAGCGGAGTCTCCCTTTTTTCCAAAAATTGGGCCACACACACACCCACCCCTTCAGTGGTAGCACTTGTGCCCCAGTTGCACACTTCACAGCTAGATTTGCATCAAGCACATTCAAAAATACGCCATAATTAACCGTCCCCAGGATGACACCAGGGTAGGTAGCTAAGTCTTTCCTGATCCCAGCTCTGTGCAGCTTGGATCATTTATAAAAAACACAGCAATCAAGGGTTACTCCAAGCGGAGTCTCCCTTTTTTCCAAAAATTGGGCCCCACACACACCCACCCCTTCAGTGGCAGCAGTTGTGCCCTAGTTGTACACTTCACAGCTAGATTTGCATCAAGCACATTCAAAAATACGCCATTCTTATCCGTCCCCAGGATGACACCGGGGTAGGTAGCAAAGTCTTTCCTGATCCCAGCTCTGTTCATCTTGGCTTCTTTTAAAAACACATCAAGCAAGGGTTACTCCAAGCGGAGTCTCCCTTTTTTTCCAAAAATTGGGCCCCACACACCCACCCATTCAGTGGCAGCAGTTGTGCCCCAGTTGTACACTTCACAGCTAGATTTGCATCAAGCACA